>NC_142708.1:33514772-33815227 GCF_055471065.1 Atractosteus spatula
CCTTCCTCTGTTTCCAGAGATCCATTAGTAAGAGAAGGCAACCAAGCCCTTCATGTGGATTTTCACAGGATGCCAACTTAATGGCTCTGCCAATAATGGAATAAGTAAGACAGTACTCAGGCAGATCAAACAAGCACACAAATATCCATTGAAAACAAAAAGGAAATTTGGGATTGAAGTATTTTTTTACATATGATAATTATAAGGATTATGCAAATCATACCTCCTAATAATATTACTAACTCTATGCTATTAATGAACAGAAAAGAGGTAATAAGGTAATAATGTTATTTTAAATGGCCTGGAAATATCGTTCTTAATTCCTATTCCTGTTGTAATGTGCCAAAATGTAATTATGTGACAGTTACAGATTATATTCATGCATGTATATGACATAGATTTAAGATGCAAATTGTTTAGGTACAAAAATAAACAAAAGCTTACATTTTGCAACATCTATTCATGTCGCTGGCTTCTAATATCTGTAATATTAATAGGATGTATTGTTGCCTGATTATAAAAGTGTGAATATTGCCCATTTTATTTTGAATATAAGCAGTCAACACGAAGAAGTAAAACCTAAAAAACTATAAAAGATGTTTAATGCATCTCAAGGTTACTTAACATGATTCTTTTTCAGATGAGACATGAATAAAGTGGGTCCTGGCATAAAATTGCTACAAACTTAATAAACCATTTTCTGTTAAACTGAAAAGTGTTCTTTCAGATGAATGTAAATGTGAATAATAATAATAATACATTTTGTGTTTTAATTAATATTCAGTTTGTACAGTTTTTATTATTTGCATTAAAAGGCTCTTCAATGAGTAATTTCAAACTTATAAATACAATATACAGTATGAACATTGCTATGTGTTTGTTCTGTGCTATTGTGCTGTGCATTTTCCACAATGAAAGTTAATAGCTCCTTAATTGCTTGCTATTATGATAGAAAACCTTTTGACATCTTAACTACAGTCATAAAACTATGTTGCTTTTACTGGTCTTCCAATTGACAGAGAGTACTGCTTTTAGCAGCTGACAAGCTACTTGAAAGGGTGAGAAACGGAACATAATATACTGATGATCAGCCTTGAATAGAATTTATTGCTGTTACATTATTGTTTCTGTTGTCTTATTGGGCAGATCACAAGACCCTTTAAAAGAGTTGAGATTAAAGCAGGGCTACATACACTTGTGAATCAGATAGACTAAGTACTGTATACAGTATGTGGATACTTATTCTCTTAACATCTGGTGCTTTCAACAACAGCCTCACAACTTTCAAGGCTTTCTAATGTATAGTAAAGGTACAGTGACACACTTGAGAAATCTTTCTCCTTTTTTTTAGTTGCACAAAAACAAATTGAGTAAAGGATTGTGAATTCCTTCTACTAAAAATTACTGGAACCATTGAAGTAGTATGCTTTAAAATCTAAAGCAGAGCTATTCAGCATGTGGCCCTTTCAGACCACAGTACAACAAGCACCCTACAGTAATTGTTATTTTGAAGCTGCTGATTATCAAGTGAAGAATAGACATTGGTGCAAAATCTTCCAATGGAATGGAATTAATCGGAACAAAGCCTGTAAAAATGTTTCCCCATTTCTAATTTTATTAATATTATTTAAATTTTATTTCCCTTCCCAAAACACACTTTAAAAACATATTTAATTTGATTTCTTTATACAGATTAACATGCTTCAGAAGGGTAGCAGTTAGTGCTGCTATTTTCTAGCATCTTATAATAATAATAATAATAATAATAATAATAATTGCTTACACTTATCAGTGGGGAGGAGAGCAGAGTAATGTAATTCATAGAGGATTATTAGGAGGCCATGATTGGTAAGGGCCAATGGGAAATTTGGCCAGGACGCCGGGGTTACACCCCTACTCTTGGGTTTTAGTTCCAAACTATAGCACTTTCTGTGTGGAGTTTGCATATTCCCCCAATTTCCTTGTGTGTTTTCTCTGTGTGCTTCAGTTTTCTACTATAGTCCACAGACACATTAATTACAGTTTCCGACTTGCTCCCTATTTAAATGTGTGTGTTTGTGTTTGCCCTGTGATGGACTAGTGTTGCTTCTAGGGTGTGGTTATGGTCTGTCTCTGCAAGTTTGTCTAGCCCACCACAACCCTACAAGGAAAGCTTTTAGAGCCACTCTCATGAGTCAGTGAAAACTGTTTTCTGATATAATGACCAAGTTTTCATTCACATTAAAGGTGCCAATATATTATTTCAATCACTAATAAAGAAATATATAGCAGGGGTGGACTTTTCACAAACAGGTCTCAATTGGCAACTGATGAAAACCTACAAAAAGCTTCTTATCCAAACAATTTGTTAAATTAAGTAATTAAGATAAGACAGGAATGAAGACCAGAGTACACATATGACTTCTAGAACTGGTGTTGCCTGTCTGTGGTCTGCATAATGTCAGACATAAATACATTAATATTTTTTTAGAGGTATTATGTTTGTTAGGCTGGCATATTGGGTTAATTTACTGAAAGTAAAATAGAAAAGGAAAATAAATCATGCTTATGTTTTTGTGTGTCTTAGACTGATTACAAAGTCAAGTATAATGCTATGAGGAGAGATATTTTCAACAGTCATTAACTATATTTAATAATGACCAATAAGGAATACATGAACAGTAGAATACATGTGGTGCTTCCTCTTCAATGCCACTTAGAGCTAACTAAGATCAACACCAACTGCAGTGTGTTATGCTTTTATCAGACAACTTGAAACTGAACAGAGCCCTTTGCAACTTTCAGCACTTCATAAATCAGTTGCTAAACAGAAGGCCCAGAGCACTTTTCTAGAACCAAGGCAAACCAGGATTTCAAGGAGCCATATCTTAGGAGATGAGTGCAGACTCGTAGATAACAGGCCAAAATTTGTAAACTGTCAAAAAAACATCTTCTGAAAGCCACACCTCTCCCTCCAGCTGCGAGGACACACTGCAATAAAAACTCACCCCTGCTATTAACAAATTGACACAGAGAAAGGGAAAGCTTCCGTTTAGTTTTGCAGAAAGATTTGGCTGCAGGGATGTCAGGTGTTAGCAGTTGCTAGTGGCAGGTGTGATTTGTAATGTCTGCCTTAGCCCTAGTTGAGCTCATGTAATTAATTACTTCTTTTAGCTGCACTTTATTTGTCAGGATTATCCTTGTCGAGCAAAAAATTACTAGTTGAAAACCCAGGCTCAATAAAACTGGGGCTGGAAGTGCTAGTGCTAGGCAAATATTTATATTGCTTAACTAAATTGTATATTATATTCAGGCTCCATGCTCTTTTCTTTCTCAGACAAGTGCACCAGAGACACCCTTCACGGGACACTTGTGTTAAACACAGAGAAAATAAATACTTTTCATTGTTTATAATTTAGTCATAAAAAAAGGAGCATATATACCAGGCATATCCCAAAATGCATCTGAGACTCTAAAAGGCTTGCACTACATTTTCATTGTGCATTTCTTGTCACGCCCTCTGCAGCCAGAGGGCGCTCCTTCTCTGTCCTGTCCCTAGTTTCCGGTCTGCTATCCTTCCTGTCCCTCTCTTTCCCTTGGGCTATATATTTCCTGTCCTCGCTCAGCATTGACGTTCGGATGTCCTGAGACCCGCCTAGCACCAGGGCGCCCCACGTCCGCTCCCTGAGGGCATAGGTTTCTATACGGCATTCCTGAACTCTTTGCACGAATGAGCCCGGGCCTTTTTCCCGTTTCGCCGCTACGCATAAGGGTCTTTTTCCGCTCTCCTGCTCCCCACGGTTAGTCCCTTTGGACGTCCGTGACATTTCTGGCTTTAAAGTCCTGCCAAGCTTTGCATTTTTTTTAGAATTAGTTAAGAACAAGTTAAAAAAACAAAGGTGCACCTTCAGAAAGAACTTCTGAAGGGCTTCCTTCTGAAATTTACAACATAAGCAAATGTAGCGGAGCTAGTGTGGTGACGTCAGCACCCTCACTGCGCGTATCAGGGTCCTCAGCTGCCTGGGCTGAGGGAGGTCTCCTTTAGCTTACGTGGTTGGAGCCATGTTGCGTTATACCGGAGACCCAGGTTCGCGCCCCAGATGTGGGGGACGGAACGAGCGGCGCGGGGTACGACCCCGTGCGGAACCGTGACTATCACACAAATACTGAAGTTATGGAGTTGAGTTGTAATAACTTGCTATTAAAATTGATCATGTCTGTAGCAACAACATCAATCAACAGAAATTAAAGGCCATATTGGACTGTTTTTCAGAACTAAAAGGCGCTGTAAGTTACCATGTTTTTTCAGATGTTTCCTAGGATTTATGACAAATACAAAAACATTTATATAATACATGTAATAGCAGAATAAAGTGCTCAAAAAGCCCTGCAAAATACATGGTAGGGTTTAGTATAGGAGGGGTTTGTTCACATGGAAACAAGTTCTCTAACAATCTAGTCCAGATGTTGACTTGGTCAATGGGTATTGAATCAGATGTTGTGGAAAAATAAGGAAATAAGGATCTTGTGCTTGAAATACAATGGAGAGTTTGCCACACAGGCTGGTGGCATATTAAATCTAGAATAACAACAACAGGAGAAACTTTGTCAAACAGCTCTTCAGCGAAGAATCTATAGACAACATTGATTTATTTTTGAAGGCTTACCAGGTGTCTTTAGACATGAGAACTTTATTGGCATTAAAAAGAAACAATAGTAAAATAATTTAACCATAAAACCTTTGTTAACCTCCGAATCCCTTCACAGTTGCCACCAGCTACTGGCTCTGGAGCATTTGAACAGGTCCATGCAGAAATTACCACGTGAAACTGCAGCTGTTCAAAAACTTGCTTCGTTTCCGAGCTGCAGGAATCTGAGACTGCAACTAGGTAACATATGAAGATAGAATTAATTTTATTTTTTTAAATGCATAAAAAACATAGCAATTTTTAGTATTAGCAGAATTGTGCATTTTGGGGACATACTGTATGTTAGTGCCATTTTGTGCAATTTTATAAACGTGTGGCAGGGAAGGTTTAGACTGTTTCAAAGTTTAAAGTTCAAAGTATATAAGGGAAATGGTTTCCAGCACATGACCCTTATCCAAGAAATATCTGGGTAAGGTAATGAATCACTGCAATGTTTGTTAACTGTACCTCTAAATTTCTCGCCTTGTTCAGATTCTAAACTAGAGTAACAGGTAGAATAGTAACAGTAGTTTAAAATTTAATGTTAAAGTGAGAGAGTTTTTGCAACAGATTTTGATTGTAATGAGGCTTATCAGCAAGAGCTGCCTTCTGTTTCCAAGGATTGTCACATGTTTTGTAATTTTTACCAAGCAGACATCCTGCAGGGAGTCAAATTGCTTAAAATACAAGTTGAAAATTATGCTAATGTTTCTGTTTACTCATTCACCGCATTTCTTAAAACATGACTCCTTTTTTAATGTTCCTGGCTGAAGCCAACACAGTTTGCCAATGAATTGGATGGCTAAAAGTGTGACTTATCAAATTACAAGTCAGTTACATAATGCCACATCTGCCAGTGGGGAGCCAATCTCCTGTCCTATAATTCCTGCAATATTTAAATGGTTTTACAAAGTCTTACATTAATAAAAATAACATGTAATTCTGTGTGCTCATGAAGCTGATGCAGAGTGCTGTGAAAGAGCTAGCTAGCATTCAGACAGAACACTGGGATGGTGTTTCAGAATTTACTTTCGGAAACACAAACAGACTACACCTTAGCTAACAGCTTGTGAATATCATGCAAATTCTATTCACATTCTTCCCCATGTGGTTTCCTGTTCTACACAGTTTTAAATTGTTGATGAGCTTTTCTGTCTGTTACCCTGTACTATTTTTGAAGTCCCCTTAGGATTCCCTTGGCACATGTAGGCATATTGGATGTACTGTCCCGAGGCCATGCACCTGGGAATCATGATGTAATCTCCTCTGCTGACAGAATTTATGGTCACTTAAGGTGTCCACAGATGTCTGAGCATCTTTTGCATTTAGCAGGTCCATTTAGCTTGCAGTTTTCACCTGAGACCTGCCAGACTGCCTTTTGTCTGCAGAGAACCCACACTGAATGCTCCCTGCTTCATTAAATAGCAAATGATCTATGCAAGGAAATTAGACACTGATGGGTGCTTTGCCCAAACAGCGCATGTGATTGAAACCCTCTTAGTACAAAACCAACAAAGAGAGGACTTACTGCAACTTCACAAGGTAAAAGAGGCATGAACCTCAGAAGCTCTTCAAGCTTTAGAGCCCGTCATGAGTCAACAGCTTCTCTCACCGACCTTCATGATCAGTTTTTATAATGTGGTTTTTGCTATTGACAAGGCCTAGAAAAAACAAAAATCTTTTATTTCTTTTCATTGAAAGTAGCAGCTGATTATGATATTGACAGTTATACATTTGAAGCTGTGTTAGTGGGTGCCTGTATTCATTCACATTTTTTTGCTGCTGTCTAGTTTCACTGTTGATGTTATTAAACATGAAACACCCACACCTGGAAAAGGCTCCACAGCCAAAATGCTGTGTCTTTTTTCTTTTCTTTTCCTTTCAGCATGGAATAAACCTTCACCTGTTCCATTACTAAACATGACTACAATTAAACATCAGATTACGTTAAACATTCTACAGCATGGCTAACAATTGACAATGATTGAATTGACTATACAGTATGTCTGATGTGAGTGCAATATAACTACTAGAATACAGTACATACAATACTGTACATATGCATACAGATGTTAACACTGTGCTGTAACACACTGCGGGATCTCAGCTGAGAGCCTTGTAAGGCAAGATAAAATGAACCGCTTTATGATTTTCCACCAGGAAGTAGCATAAATGTACAGTAAAGTAGAAGTTTAAACAATATGCAACGTTATACCACCTTAAAGTTCAATTTTCAGTGATTGATTGAAGATATACATGATATATTCCCTGGTTTTACATGTTTTTGGTGATACAGGCTGACATGTGCAGATAAAGAGAAGCCTCAAACAATGTCATTGGTTTTCCTTTATTTTCATTCTTGTTATGTGAAATATTGTTAAAAGTGACTGCATGGAATGGCAATTGTTAAGTCAATTCTGAAGCAATAGGACTGAAATCTTGTGGGTGCCCTTCCATCTTCTTGGCTGTTAAACTGGGATTATGAGGCTTTTCCTTCACTTACTGTCTATTGGAAAACTGTGGTCTGCTGTGGAATCCTGGTGATGCAGACATTGCAGTCCAAATGCTTTTTATCTAAATTACTTTAAGTTATCAGAATATCTTAAGATCAGCAGAAAATCAAAATAAATTCAACATAGATTTAGTCAGCAATATTTGAATTTTCATGTGGCTGATTACAAAGTAGATATACAGTGTTTTAAAAAAATTACACCAGTTTTGGGTCGCACAGCGGCACTCGCTGATCTGGGGCCCTGGGTTTATCTCCCTGGGTGCTGTCTGCATGGAGTTTGTATGTTCTCCCCACATTCACATGGGCTTCCTCTGGGTGATCTGGTTTTCTTCCATAGACATATCAGTGGGTTAATTGACTCCTGGGAAAATTGTCCCTGGTTTGAATATGTGCGTGTATAAAACATGTGCCTTGCGATGGACTGGAATCCCTTCCACAGTGTATCCCATCTTGTACCCATTGCTTGCCAGGATAGGCTCCAGCTCTCCCATGACCCTGTATGGGATGAAGTGATTCGAAAACAGAATAATGGAAGCACACCCGTTTATTGGCTTGGATACAGACCCTCAAATGTAAGAACATTGAAGGAGTAGGACTAGCTCACCATCACAGGCTTGTTAACCAAGGGTGAGCACCAAAAATGTTTATTTGTACATGTCCTAAAATGCAAATAGTCTAATTATATCTTTTTCAAACAACAAATAATACATATTTTTTAAAATTATAAATGTAAACCAGAATTCCACATGTCACAATAAATTATTTCACATGAGGCCCACGGTGATGATCTGCCAGTGAACTGAACCATATGAATGTTAATTTTTAAGTTATGTGCTTTTGGTATGCATAGCAAATCCACAGGCATTCTCCTTGTCATCTGGCTGGTATGCACAAGACACATTTTCTACAACCAGCTTGCAGAGTTTGTGAGCTCTTAAACTTCTATGAACTCAGTTGTGGTTACTCATATTTTCCGGAAATAAATAAACGGGTTTGTACTAATCATAAATGGGTCTTCCAAAGACAGTTTGAGAAGGTGTGAGATGCCACTACTAAAATTGTTAAAACTGTCAAAATGCTTGACAAGCTGACAAAATGGTAGCAAGAGATTTTGTCAGCAAGTAATATGGGTTTTATTTTTGGATATTATGCTTTAAGCAGTTTTTAACAGGTCAGGAAAGGATCGATCTGTTGTGGATCAATCTGCAACTTTCATTGTTTTTTTGATTAATTGCTAAAGATATAACCAGCATGCAGGTGAGCCTTTTATCAATGGCAATTATTAGGAATAAACCACTACTGCATTTTTTGTCCACTTATTGTGACATTTTTTAAATTTGTGAGAAACATACAGAAAACCTTTTTTTTTTACTTATACATATACAGTCGTTTTAGGAAATGAGCCAGAGGTTATGTGTTGTCAGAAATTATTGAACAATAAACAATTAAGGTATGCTGCTTATGTTGCAAAGTTATGCTGCAAAGTTATGGTGCTTACGTTATTTGCTGATCTTTCTTTTTAAATACTCCCAGCACTGTATAATATAATTACTTAAGAAACAAGTATTAATTAAATGAGTGCTTATAATCAATAATAATAATGCACTTATACAGTATGAATTACAATTCTTTGAAAAATATGATATAACAGGAATATGATCAAAGTTACAGCTATTTTTATATCAACCTCATTACCCTCAATTCATCAGATTTATAAGTAAATACAGTGGAGTAAACAGGACTATGTAACAATAAAGTGCATTATATACATTACAAATAATGCATTTGTGTGTTTTCCTTCTTTTAAAGAAAGGTGTACATCAGGGCATGAATTTATATGTTGTTCCCATAGACCGACCTGTAACAAAAAATACATTTTTGAGGTTGAGGTATTCAATCAAGGGCTTCATGGTGGAACAGTGGTTAGCATTAATGCCTGCAATGCTGAGGCCCTGTGTTCTATTGTGGACCCAGGATGCTATCTGCATGGAGTTTGTATGTTCTCCCCGTGTTCTCATCACATCCGGGTCCCACAGTCCAAATGTATACCGGTAGGTTAACTGGCTTCTGGGAAAACTGGCCCTGCCGTGAGTGTGTGCTTGTTTGAGTATACCCTGTGGCATCCTGTCCAGGGTTTACACTAACTTATATCTGTTGTTTGATGGGATAGGTTCCAGTTCTCCCACAACCTTGTATTAGGTAAGGTGATAAGAAAATGAAAGGATGAATGATGTACAATTTATAATCAATGTACCAGAAAGCAAGAGAAATATTTTTCTGAATGTTTATTATCCTCTTCACCTGTAAACTTCTGTCTCTCTATACAGTATATGTATTCATATGGTAATTAATACTGTTAATATACAACACAAGTCTTTGTCTTGCATTCTGTATATACCTAGAAAGTAATATATAAGATTAGATACAGTAAATTTAGAGTGAACAAGGCTTTCAAGATTAATTATAATGCTTCCAGACATCTGCTATAAATAAGGGCATTAGTGGCTTTACAGTAAATTAGACCATAATAGGAATATTAAATTCTCCGGAAATAGAGAGGAAAGGGTTCTCCTGTCACTTTCAAAAGATAATATTGCTTTATGACACAGTGACCTCACTTCTGTTTTGAAGGCTTTTCCAAGACATATACTCCTCCAGGAACATTTATCACTCAAGGCTCACAATGTCACCTGTCTTAATTAAAAAGAAAAATACATCCTCAAAGAAACAGTGGATGATAAACTGAACTGAAACTGAAATAAACCCACAGAAAATAAATCTTCAGTGGCTCCTGGCCAGAAATCAAGATTCTTTATGAAGAAGAATAGTTAAATGGAAATAATCTTCAGGGTGACCATATGATGTTTTGGAAGAAGCATTCCTCTGCCATTCCTTTTCCTCTTTAAAAAATAGATTTCTTACATGTGAAAAAGAATGATGAAAATTAACACATTACTATTATGATGATGTGAAACATGAGGGTGACAGTTTATGTATGATAAACAGCTTCCAAGAAATATTCAATTAATTTCACTATAACATAAGAAATTTATTTCCTTATCTTTTTGACATTTCACTATATTTGTGATTCTTTGTCCATATTGCCACTTTGCATATTTTCTTGTTTGCTTTTGCCTGTTTTTTTTCTTTCATCTTTATGTAAAAAAAATGTTCCTTGGGGGTGTTGTGCATGGAACAGTGCAGAGCATTTCAGTTATCATTAAGTGTTTCTTCAAATGTTTTGTCTGCAGGATCTCTCTACAGACAGTATGGTTAAAACTTAAAAGACAGTGGTCTGCCTTCAATGAGAAGAAATTATAAACTTTTATGTACCAGTAAAGGTGATTTAATCAATCATTCTTAGCTATCTGCCATAACCATATTTATCCAAGGACATCTTGAAGGTAGTTCCTGAAATATTTCAACAATCAGGATTCATTTAATAGGTCTGTAATTATTCTTTACACCCATTACTCCCTGGAGAACAGAAAAACCCTATCAAACTACAAAATATGAACTCTAGCCTGGTCTTTCCTTGCAATCTTACCATTGCAAAATCAAAGACACATGTCTTCAGTGAAGCCAGAGCAACACTATATGCACACGCCTAAATATGAAAAGGTAGAAAAAGCCATTGATACATAAGTAGAGCAGGAGGTATGCATGGTGCAGTAGTTAGCTTTGCTGTCTTGTAGTGCTGGGACCCTCGGTTAAATTCCAGACCATGGGTGATATCTGTGTGGCGTTTGAACAATATGTGCTTCCTGAGTTTACATGGGTTTCCTCCAGGTGCTCTTATTTCCTCCTACAGTCCAAGGACATGCTGGTAGTTAATCAGTTAATGGCAAGACTGGTCCTGGAGTAAGTGTGTGCGTGTCTGTGTCTGCATGTGTCCTAAGATGGATTGGTGTCCTGTCCAGTGTTTAGTGGATGGATATACTAAAATGCTAAATTATTATCAATATGATAATGTTTAGAAGATCAAGTAGAGCAATGATTTGATTTTGTCCACAAAGGCTTGGCAATTGATAAGGATATTAGACTAGGAGGATGTGGAATGATTATTACATTAGATTGAGAAAATTGTGAAATTGACATTTAAAAAAATATTCAGTACAATTCTGTTGATATATATTGAAGTATATATATACTGCGAATATAATATAGTGCTGATGACAAGCAAAACTAATATGTAAGATAAATTATAAATTGCAGACAGTCAGGCTTACCTATTTAATTCAAGCTCATCTTCAGCTATTTTTTTATTTACTAGAGATATTTATCAGCTACAGTAGGTAGATGATTTCTTGACCAATTACATATTTTTAGAAATATTCAAAAATTGTTTTATTTGAGTATGTTTAAAAGTAATCAAACCAGTTAATTAAATTTGCTCAGCCAACCAAGGTCCTTCAGTACTTTAATTACAACAATTTTATTTTGAAAAATACAATATTCTAATCAGACTCTTTCATCATTATTGATGATTATGAGAAGTGAAGTTATTATATGTACTGTTTTACTTGATACTATTCTTTTGAGGTTTTTTTTTCCATAATTTGCTTTTGCATTCTTGTAATTAACTTTGGAAAGGTTAGAGGTGTACTTCTAAAAAGATTTTTAATCGCCAAAGATCAAGAACTGTATTATTAAAGGATGTTATGCATTTCTTCATTGACTGATTTACATACTGTAGACACCTTGCTCCCCGTCAAATCTTGTTTCTCTGTTTAATTATTACAAGCAACTTTTGCAAAGTCACATGTAGACTGTTTTGTTCTCTTGTCAACTTTAAATATGGTATTTGAGAAATAGTCACATTACCAGGGCCAAATGCTTTTAACTGCTATTATAATGTGGTTAAATATGTTATAGACTTTCTGCTTCTAGAGCGGCAAATGAATTATAAAGCTTTTGTCATGGAAAAGCACTTCATAAATCAGCAGAAACACATAGTGGATGTAATGTTGAAATTTAAAAGATTTTTCTCGTGGTGGGGAGTTCAAGGGGCAAAATGTTTGGGCTCATTTCAGTTAGCATTATCTATAGTCCACACAATTTAGGTATGCATAGTATTACTGTATATTCGTTTTTAGTATTACAAGGTTAATTTCATGTGAGAGAGACTCTTGGTATGGTATTTATACTTCCATTTCTGAAATAACTCTCCACTTCATGGCTGCCTTTTAGTAACATTCCCTGCTATATTTGTGTGATTGTGGTTTTGTTTCTGTAAACATATATGAAAGGATTTTGTGTTGTAAACAATTGTGAACCTAATTTACTGTAGTCCCCTGTGAACTGAGATTTAGGATGTAATAGAACTCCACTAGAAAACTGATGTTTTTATGTGAATGTGACTAATACTTTATTTTAAAAAATGCTTTTAACCTATATTCCATTATTGTGTTATTTTAAGCCCTTATTTTTGTAAAAGAACTTTAAAGAACCCTCAGCTTCCTGTTCAAAATTCCCAAGGGTGCAGGTTCCCTGGCGGTGTACAGTAGTTGCTAATACTAACCTTTTTTCTGTTCATACCTCACTCTTCCTGCTTAAAGTTACATAGGTCTTAGGACCCTATGCAGGTAATGCAGAGAAAAATTCCAAAGACAAACAAATCCAGAGGGCTAGGTGTAGAGAAGGTCGCATGGTCGTAGCAAGGTCGAAAGTTTACAAAATCAGCTGAGAAAGTTTTCAACAGGTTGTCAAGAACAGTGTGAGCTCATGAGGCGGAATGCTTCCTAATACCGAGCGCGGAACGAAGTGAGAGGAGGGTTTAAGTAGTGAAGAAAGGGGTGTGGTATGTTGATTAAATAATGGCCGTTAATTACTGCTAGCTGAACCCGTAACACTTAAGAGGTACTACAATTGTTGCACACAGGTGAGCCAGAGCTTGCAGCCCTTGGTTTCCACGGTAACCGGCCCGTGTTCGCAAATGGAGCCAAAAACCACCCGGTGCTGTGATAACTTGTTTCTGATGTTTGTCCCAGCCCCCTGCTCCCATTGGATCATGGGTAATGATCTAATTAGCTCAAGGTTACTTAAACTCTGATCTGCCCATGGTCAGGTGCTCTGTCATTGAGATTCTTATCACTCAAGGGAGGGGCTCTTATCATTTAACACTCTGTCTGAACATCATTATCCCGAGGATTCCAGTTTGCCCCTCCCCTCTTCTCCTTTACAGTAACAGACAAGACCAGCTGGGCTGTGAAGCTTTTTCAGATCTTCTTGGCTGCACAGCGTCCCTGCTCAGCTATGCTTTACCTACCTTGTCCTGTCCATCCTATGTCTGCTTACACAGCACCGGTTCATCTGTGCTCTGTTTGCCTGCAGCTCCTATATAGTCTGTCTTTGCCTGCTGACTCTTGCTTCTCTGTTTGCCTTCACTAGGACCAAGAACTTGGACTCTTCAGCCTGTTCTTCCAATGCAGCATTTTCCAGCTCATCTCCACATAGTAACAACAGTGGCATCATGTTTAGAATTTTTAAACTCCATATAAATGTCTGACAATTCTCCTTGATAGTTTGCTTTTTTGTTCAAATAAAACCTCTACACTGAGCCCAAATCTTAAACAAAGGGGAATCATCAAAAATCCATTTCCCTGAGCTTTATGTAGGAGAAAACAGTCCAGTGATGATACAACTTTTCTGAGCCTTGATACTATCAGTGCAGTGGAATGAAATGTCCCCATAGTAATATTTACAGATGAATAAACACACGTTTAGTCAAGTTAATACTGGCAAAAATACTAATTGAATTAAGAATTTAGAGTGAAGTGGAAACATTCATGTCTTGCAGACTAATATCCTACAAAGAAATTCATTTGGTTTATAACAGAAGTTCATTAGGAAGGTTAGATCCTAATATTAGGTCTTGCCTTCACATATCTCACATCCCCCTCTATCACCTCATCTGCATCATCTGCATCATTGCAGCAGACTCCCTTGCTCACTCCTCTACCTCTCAGATAGGCTGTCATTTCCTCAGTTAGCTGAGTCACACTTAATACATTATACATCTTTACGTTTTCTATTTCATTCATTAGGAAGTAACCAAACTACTGAAAAGCATCCATAATGATCCTGCCTAATCTTTCCTTGCTAAAATTGCAAAAAATAGTGATCAAAATGTGGTGTAACCACTTGCTTTTGAAAGTTTGAATTCTTTCCTCTTTTTAAGGTGATGATTGATCAATTTCTAGAAAACCCATTGTCCATGATATCTCATAATGGCTTGAATTTGGAATTTCAAATTTTTTTTAAAATAAAAAAATGCCATTGTAGGATGGGACCAAAAATTATCACTATATATAATGGGATGAATAATCCAGAAAGTTAAAACTATAATCACTTAATTTATCTTATGTCATACAATATGTACAAAGTAAGATTATTGAGAAATATTATTGAATTACACTGTAATTACTGAATGTGCAAATATCAGTAGTTAGCTGTGGCAATGTTGATGAAATGTAATGAAACCAAAACATGAAATTACATTACAAAGTTAATTTACGCTTAATAACATTATTATTTAGTTGAGCTTGATTTTTTAAATGATTTGTTTTCTTCTGACTTCACTTTGTGTATGATTTTTTAAAAACATAAACAAAAAATGTAACTTAGATAAATGGCTATTATAAAACGTCTTACTAATCAATACTTAATCTAGCCCTAAAATTAAACTTTATTGGGTTAGACACCCAAATCTGTCTTTTTGTGTTGATGCCGCAGCATAAAATTCAGTCATTTATATGGAAGATAAATGAAGCTGTATTATAATATATTCACCTTTAAAACCTTGCAATGACCATCATTTGTCAGTGTTTCCTTTTGTTTCCTTGCTCATTAAAAAAGGTACTGTGATTAGACAGTGTAATTAGTTTTTAAGTTGCATATGAAATCACTGCAAGCAGATCAATTGCGTTGTATAATCATGGTCTTTATACATACGCCAAAAAGTTAACTGTTTAGTTCTTCTTTTTCAAGCAAGTTGGTGTCAGGACCTCATTCTAATCTTTTTTATCTTATTGTCATTTTGGCAATACTTTACTTTTACAAGGGAATGGCAAGGGAAAAAAACCTCTTTGTCATGTTCTGATGCGTTTATCTGGGCTAGTGAGAAAGGTTCCCTCTGGTTTTGCACCAGATGAAAGAGAACATTTGGCCTGAGTAGGATGTTTAATTGTATAAGAAAGGTTTTCCTTTTCTTTACAATATGTTTGCTGTTGGAGATCCTTTATCAGAGAGTGGCCCAGGTGATTAAGTCTCACATCTGGAAAAAGTGGGGTCTAGGTATTTGCACTTATTTTATATCCAGGTGTTTTATGCATTCATTTTATACAAACATTTAAGATGCTGCCTGTTATTTTAGTCTGAAACAATTATGTGCCAGGAACAAAGAAAACAAGTGATGAAGTAACCACTTTGAAACATTCTCTCAACTAGAGTGTTTTATTTGGCTTTTGTGAGTTTGCTTGCTAAGCACGTTAGTGTCAGAACCTGAGAACCTGATTTCTTATTTGTACCTTATTTACAGAATGTACACCCCCCCTGCCACCATGATGGACTGGCATCCCATCCAGGTGATGTTGTGCATTTCACAAAATTGTGAATGATGGCTGTCAAAAAATCTGCATGTATTTTCATTTACTGTTTTGTCCAAATTTTGGGGTGAGGAGGGAAGGATTCTGACCGAAAAGAGAATGCACGCAATGCAGGAAACACCCTAAATGAGATGCCAGTCCATTCCAGGGCACACATGCATTCACACTGGGAACAATTCAGAGCAGCTTCATTACCCTAGATCACACATCTTGAACTGTAGGAGGAAACCAGAACACGAGCAAAACTGAAATGAGCCAAAACAAGCACAAACATGCCAAATTCTCACAGAAAGCACCACAAGTTGGAATTTAACTGTCGTAGAACTCTCTTCCAAACACACTTCGAGTAGGTGCTGCCTAAGGGTTTGAACCCAAAATGCTACAAAACTGTTATGAAGGCAGAACTATGCAAAAGGTGCATGATCAGACTAGAACAAAAACAATGACACTCAGCACATCATAGATTCAGATATGTAATATTGTAACTGGTTCACAATCAGCAAGACACCCAGCTGATTTGTAATGCATGCAAATTTCGGACATCTTTGTAAGTGGTAGTAGTTCAGGTGGGTAGCTGCGTCAGCATGCGTAGGCTACAAAGGAACAAGTAATAGGCAACCTGCTTTTTTTCAGCATGGAATAAACCAATCTTTATAAGTGAACAGGAACCAGAATATTACTGGTTTATTGCAGAGTATATAATTGCAGGGAGCTATGCTGGACAAGAGTAAACCTATCATTTTGTGTTCATGCTCAGCTAGAGGTGACCAAGAGACTACAGTATATGTCTTTATGTCACAAACTGCACGCAGGCACGCAGACACCGTAGCATTCCCGCGAGCACCCAATCATTCATTAATTCACCTAATTCACTAATTCAAGGTGAATGACTTGTCCTCACTCACTATTGAGGTTTCCTCAGCCAGAGCTATGCATCCAGTTTGCGACTTAGTCCGACCTCTCATTTTTCTTGCGGCCCTCTTGATTTCTGACCCTTTGCTTCTGATCTCCAACCTTGCTCTAACCTGACGATTTGGGTTCCGTTTGCCTTAGGAATTCAGTTGTTTTCTCTCTCTCTAACTCCGCACAGGGTCTATTTCCCTACCTTTTCCTTCTGCGTAAGTGTCATTATTTCTGTTATAATTCAGGAACCAGAAAGGATTCTTTGTGTAGCATTATAAAAGTGCATATAAACATGAATGTCCTAAAATAAACAGTTAGATAATATGAAAGAGAATGATAAACCATGGAAAAATATCACTGAAAGGCATCATTTGCAAAAGGTGATATTGCTTTAATAATTTTTATTCCTAAAAAAAGAATGTCCTTGCTGTATATGTCATGTCACAAATGCCTTAAATGCTTTGCCCATGAGGAAATCTAAGATTATATATCCATATAAAGATGCACAAAAACCTAATTTAACATTACAAATTAGATAATTTATCTGTTCTTTTATTCATTAGAAAGGAACATTCTGATGTAGAAGTTAATTGAGTTGTTACTTAACATCCTGGACATCTTATCTCATAATAAGACAATAGAATAGATATATGAAGTAATTTATTTATGAATTAATATCATGGTATTGATGTATCAGCCTAATTATGCTCACAGTGCTTAATGTTACATTTCCTTTTCTTTATTGTATTATGATTAAAAGCATTGATTTTGAAGAAAAGCTGTTCACAATTTCGAAGGGATTTGTGAAAAAAATATTACTCTTCTGTCCCCTGTGTCTTGACATTAAGAATAAAATATCATTATTGTACATAAAAATAAGACAATATATCACACATGGCTGTTCACTTTATGGAAATATTCATCAGGAATAAAATTCTAGCAAAGTGCATAATAACACCCATATGCTGACAAATATGAGAAGAACTCTAGCAACAGGATGTCACAATATGTGTAAGAAATGAGGGCAAGCATAACAGCAGAATAAATCCAGACGCCTGAGGAGGTAATTTACAAAAAAGCTAGTATGATCTTTCAATCTGAGTATTCTTAAACCAAAATTATATTTCAAAACCAGAACTTCTTATCTAATAATGCAGATATAAATATTCTTTCTTAAAAAATGTGTTAAATGATCAAGGATAAAATTAATAAGGTTGAGAATCCTGTACAATAAAAATTCTGGATTCAAATGCTTGGTTATTTAGGCTATTTACACTAAACAGTCTTAAAATAAATGGAAATTTGAAAGAATGAAAAAATGTCATGACTGCAAAAGGGGTAGCATGGTAAATCAGTTGTTCCCCCCATGCTTACGTCTAAACAGTCTAAATACATATTTGTAGGTTAATTGGCTTCTGGGCAAATTGACCCTGGTGTGATTATGTGCGTGATGTTGCTTGTGTGTTTGTCCTGTGATGGACAGGTATACCATCAAGGGTGCACCCTCCTACCGTATGTGCCCGTTGCTTGCTGGGATAGCCTCTAGTTCCCTCCTGACCTTACAGTATTTTAGGTATAGTGATTAGAAAATAGATGGATAGATTATCATAAATATTTCCTTATCCGGCAAAACTAAATTACTTAAGGTGCCCAAATTACCTTAACATGAGACAATTAATTGAGTGGAGTCAGTTGTGCAACGGTAGTGGTTCACATGAATTCAGAATAAAAACATCTTCCTTTGTAAGTTCCATTTGTCAAATAATGAATTCCAAGAAAAGATTCAACCAGATGACTAAAGTGCATTCAAAAAAGAAAGAAAGGCATAGACAAAGAGGAGAGTATATATTTTTAAAGACTCTGGATATCCCTTTGAATCTGAAGAAATCATTAAGAAGAGGAAGGTGTATCATATTGTACAGATACTGCCTAAATCAGGTTGTCCCTCCATGCTGAGCAGGAGGGCATGGAGGAACCAGTTCAGTGGCCGGGATGGGAGAAAGTGTCCATGGAACAAACCTAATTGTAAAGAAAGAAGCCATTACTGAAAAAAAAAAACTTTTCAGATTCTGCAAGGAGATTGCACCAAAGCATTTGAATGAAACTGCATACGTGTGGCAAAATCGGTTTTGTGGCCAGACGAAACATCACTGTAACATTTTGTTCTAAATTTCGAAATTCCATGTGTAGAGGAAATAACACTCCATCACCTAGTCAAAACCACTCTTGCTATCAACCAAGGTGGTAGCAGCAATATGTTATATTTCTGAGTATAATCAGCAGGGACTGAGAAACTTGTCCAGACTGAGGGGGAAACTGCTGGAGAAAATTACAGGGAAATCTTGTTTCAGTTTGCTAAAGAACTAAAACTGAAAATTCTTTTTTTAACAGGACAATGATCCAAATAATAAGATCAACACTATATTAATAATATTAATGACACTTTATTTTATATAGCACCTTTAAAGGTGGCTTCGCAAAGCATTTTACAGAACGACAACAACAATACAGTACAACAACAAATATACACTTATAAATAAATTGAAAATTGAATTTTGCTCTATTCCATGCTCAATTGCTCAATACTTAATTCAATATCAATGCTCAATTGAAAGAAGCCTGATGGCGGTTAGCTACTTAGTTTTGTCTGGTTTAAATTCTTGAGTGACACCACGAATAGTACACCTTTTATGTAAAATTGTTAAAAAGAGCAGTTTAAAAATGTTTTCCAGTCCCAGAACTGTTGATTTCATTTTGAAGTAGTAAGTGCTATGAAATGGATCTAGGGTTCCCCATGTTACTGAACAAATTGGCTTTTCCTTGGTTGAGATGGTTTGTAATAAGACAGGGTTTCCCTGACTTTCTTGACCATAGCACTTTTTTAGTGTTAGTATTGACCCTGTCACTTGCATCTGTCTGATATAAATCTGTGAGTGCTTTGCATTTTCATACAGTATCTTGTGCTAGTGTCAAGGGTATGGAAAGAAGCCAAGAAGATTAAGAACTACCAATTCAAGGGCAGTGTGAAAACAACTACTGTTTGAAAATTATAAAAATGAAATAATAATAATTGCTTATACTTATATAGCACTTTTCTGGACACTCTACTCAAAGTGCTTTACAAATAATGGGGACTCCTCTCCACCACCATCAATATGCAGCATCCACTTGGATGATGTGCCGGGACCCATAGTACACAGCTAAACTCACAACACATCAGCTATCAGTGGGGAGGAGAACAGAGTGAGGAAGCCAAAAACTTTCTAAGAATGTAAGAAAGGTTACAACAAGAGGAGCCCGTCTATTTAGCAGTTAGAAGCTTATATTGAAGGACCAGACATTTCTTGAAGAAAGCCAAAATCATCAGCTTCAGCTACATGACTGGGTAGCTGGTACTTACTGTACTCCCACAGCCCTTTTGGGTAAAGAAAATATTTCTATTCTCCATTTAAATGCAATTCCACATACAGTAGTTTCCACTTGCGTCCTCTGGTCTGTGTTGTGAAGAAGTTCTTTTGGTGGCCCTTGTTAATGCCTTTGTAGTTTGTGAATACTTGGACAAGGCCACACGAAGTGTTTTCTTTTCAAAAACCAAAAAGAAGGAAGAATGTAGTCAAGTGCAGAGTGTAGGATGCAAGGAGCAAAAACATAAACTATAGATACAAAATGGGAAATTCTGAGTGTCAGGAGGCTGCTCATAAAAATATTTACGTGTTGACACAATGAATACATCATCTAGACAATTTGGTGAAAAAAATTGAAACAAAATGCTAGGATATATAGTTAGGTACTGTATGTAAAAAAACACACAAAAAAGTGCAGATGTGAAAAATAAAACTAAAAGGCGGTGAAAAGAACAATGATGGAGTCCCACTGAAGAGGGGCTCCGGCTTTAAATAGAGGAGGAAGAAAAAAAAGAAGGAAATGGGACAATTAGTAATTCAAAGGAAGATCAGCTTAATGGGATATGGTTTATGGAGCAAGCTCTTGAAATCCATGAGCCCTTGTGAGAATGTGATGGTTTCCCAGGAAAACCGCTAGCTGAGAGACGCTGTATGAAATGCGATCATAATAGTATTTCCTTTAAAGTTTGTCTCATTGGTCATAATCTGCTTTCCTGAAACTAAGAATCTCTGTTTTGAACAGTACTGTGCCATTTCAAAATACACTTTAAAGCATACCCCATTATCTTCACAGTTCCTAAAGGTTTTCTCATCTATTTTTTTTACTGTATCTTGTCTTCTTTAATTGAAAAGACTAGATCAATATAGACATTCTCTATAGTAGGTACTCTGATAAACACAGTGTGGAAACAATCATTAGGCATATCTACCATTTCAATTTAACCTGCTGACATTTCTGATGGATTTTCCAAACCTGAGAAAAATTAATATTCCGCACAATAACCACATTTATTTTCTATTTAACCATATAACACAAACATATTTGGTATCTGACACTAGTTGACAATATTATATTCTTTATGTTTAGAAGTGTGATCCATGTACATTCTGAGATCCTTGATTCATATAGGTTAAGTTCCTCTGTCTGAACGCCCTTTCATCAACTGAAACGTATTTATTACATGCACATTACATGTACACTTTAATAACTAAATTTCTACCTCTTCTGTCTTTCCTCTCTCTTCAAAAGATGCATCTTTCCACATTTCTTATAACTCTCTTTTAACAACTGTATCTTCTTGTGATTCAAATCACACCACGATTGCATGCTCATATACAGTAGTAGTTTCTATTTCTTTGCTAAAAATAACATCTCTTCAATTTAATGTTGAGATGTGAATATCTAAATAGGTTATTTTACCATGGGAATCACGTACGATACGATAATACTTTATTGTCTGATTTCTCAAAAATTTGTCTTGCATTATAGCAGCTACAGTATGTTTTACACACAGAGGAGCTTACAAAACATACAAACATTACAAGTAAGCATTCAATTACATTAAAAACTTCAGAAAATTCCAAAGAGAAAATGTCTCAACAGCTTAATACATTCAATCTGTTTCCTGTCACACTGGAGGAACACTGAAACAAACCATGTGTAACAGGATGTGCACTGTTTGACAATCTTCCACAGGGTTAGGCAATTTGTACATTTATGCCAAATAGCCCAGTCTGATCAGATCTTTAGCACAATACTTGAGTCAGGTTACCTCTAACATTTTCAGAATGAGAGAGCTATGTGGAATAAAGCAACTAAGCTCTTACAACCATCATTGCCTTTATGAGAATTTCTTGGGGCCAATGCTACAACATTACAAAGATTAAAAACTGCTTTTAAGGAACCACACAGCCATTTAACTTAATAAACAGAGAAGCTACATAAATAAACCATAAGGTCTTCCAAAACAAGTTAAATCAGGCTCTCACAGAATTACTGCAGAAATTATTCTTTCTTTTACAAGCAACCTGATGGAATTTTATATTATGGATGGCACTGCTGCATTTAAACCATATATTTCTCATCAGAGTAGACAACACAGGACTAGAGTACACATTAGATAAATTGAAGAACATATGGAAACTGCAGCAAATATCTTTTGTAATGGGAGAAAAATAAATCATTGGCTAAACAGCTTCCCCCTCCTTGGCAAATTAAATCATCTGCTTTCTTCATCAGGTATTCCAGAAGGACCATTGGGTGAGGTGGATTGACTCTTCTGATTTGGAGTTAAAGCTGCTTGAAGAACTAACTGTGTCTAAATGAACATGTCTCTGTTCTTCACCTGATCTATGTAGGAGGGGGGACTGTTGGAGCATATTGCTGATCCGTAAAGTCACCCTTGTTGGTGTTCACAAGGTTGGTGCTCACGTGAGTGAATTATGGGAGTCCTTACCTATAAACTGAGTGCTTGAATGTCAATTGTGATACAAAGATCTAAGTATTTTCTTTGACATTGGAAGGCACCTGTATGGTAGTAAGCAGCACTTACTACTGTATATTAACAATAATAAAAAACAAATACAACAATTGCTATAAATATTACAGTATTAACATGTTAACACTGGCAAATTAACTATCCTTTAATTTTGAAAAAGCTCCTAAGAATTATCAGAATGTCTGGCTTTCCAGAAGCCTGTATTTATAATTGAATAATGCAAATCTCCTTACTGAAGAAGATTCATTATGAATGCAGACTGATATCTGCATTGAATAGAAATGTACTAAGAGATGCATGACTCAACAAAAAGCAACGTTGTAAACACCCACATTTTTTTCAAAAGTGTCTCAATCTGAGTCAGCACTTTAGTCTGTTTTTTTTAGTCCTATTCAAATAAACTCTGAAATAAATCTTGAAGCACAGTGAAATTGGCCAGAACAAAAACTCTATTACACACCCAGGTGAATGGGGCCCATACCTCTGTTCCGCCAGTGAACATGGTCTTCTGGTCTGCAGACACGACTGCCTGGCTGCTTCTTTACAACTGAATTGCTGATGTGTGGGTTGTTGGGTCTTGGCATTTCTGATGAACTAGAACTGACAGAGCAAAAATGTTTCTGAAGATTTAGCATGATGATGTGTCAATCTTGGGGAGATGTCATAACTCAGTGAAGAGACATTTTTCATTTTTGTGTTGTATTTTGAGAGTTTTCTTTTCAGCAGATAAAATGCACAAAATAGGATAGGATTCAAATCAGGAGATTGATTTGACCAGTTCTGTCAGGGATGACCTGTTAAGTAAACGGAAGGATTTGGTGGAGGAGTGGGAGTGGGAGTAGTGGAGCTGGTGGAGGGGTGGGAGTAGGATTAGCCGAGAGCCAAGAGACCTGATCTGTGAGGAGCTGAAGGGAGTGATTAAGGTTGGTCAGAGCTTGCGAGTGCTGATTGAGGAGGGAGGATATAGATTGTAGGTCCGCAGGATCCATGATTATGGCCCAGTATTCTGTCAGGGATGACCTGTTAAGTAAACGGGAGGATGGTCCCTATACGATACCTAAGGAGCTAAACGAAAGGTGAAGTCCGAGTCGGGTTCCGAGGTCCGTGAGGTAAAAGGCAAGAGAGAAGGTATCCAAACCGGAGAAGGGCAAGGCTGAGGTCGAAGTTGAGTAGGCAGATCCAAAGGTCAGTAGGAGGAAAACAACAAGTGGGTTTCCAAATCCGTGGGGCGAGACAGTAGGCGAAGTCGAGGTAGAGTCGAGGTCGAGGTAGAGTTCCGTGGTTCCGTAGTGCGGGTGTGTTTCCGTGTAAGAATGCGATGAGTAGAAGGCGTGACAAGTTCAAAGGTTTCCACGTCTTTCCGATTAACTCATTGGTTGGAAGTGTACAGTGTGTTTTGGGTCATTGTGTTGCTGCGGGGTGAATTGTTTGTCTCGCCCATAAAACTTTGCTCTATAACTGTTGTGGCTCATCTCTATACTTCTTTGCAAATTCTAATTTTCTGTTTTTTGTGCCTATGAAAGGTTTGCATCTTGCAGTGTATCAATAATAATAATAATAACGTACACTTATATAGCACTTTTTTGGACACTCCACTCAAAGGGCTTTACAGGTAATGAGGACTTTTCTCCACCACCACCAATATGTAGCCCCACCTGAATGATGCGACAGCAGCCATAGTGCACACAGTATGCTCACCACACACCAGCTCTCGGTGGGGAGAAGAACACAGTGCTGATGCCAGTTCATAGATGGGGATTATTAGGAGGCCATGACTGATAAAGGCCAATGGGAAATTTGGCCAGGACGCCAGGGTAAAACCCCTACTCTTTAAACATAACTAAACAATTTGTTGTTCAGAATACAACAATGCTTCTTTTGGAATGGATTTGAAAGATTTGTTTCCTTACCGCATAAGGTACTATCTTTAGCTTTTTATGTGAGAAAATTCGAATGCTAAATTCTCCTTATTTGTTGATAAAGGAGGTGCTGTGCAATACTGGAATACTGGAATTCTATCTGGGGGATAATTTCAGAGATCCCAATCTCTTCTTTAGGCCTGTTTTGACCTATAAGTTTAGTTATTGTGAATTTGCAGCAAATACACACTATTAGGCTAGTAAAAACCTATGTTTACTATGTGTGAATAAACACAGAAATTTGCAAGTGATTCCTTACTACAGCAGTATTTTTAATAACAAAAAAGAACAAAAGAAGAAGATACGCAATAAAGAAAATCCCACAATAAAAGTGGTTACTTTTTCTCAAACTTTTTTTTTAGCCACAGCACTGTAGATGAGCGCTCAATACTTAGGTTAGACAATACTGACAGCTGAGGAAAAGAACAAAAAACAAAACAAAAAGGCGACATCCTGTTATACAAACGCATCTCTTGGCACATTGCGTGCCTGAGTAGACTCAACAAACATAACATTTTGACCACCCTGACAGGCCCTGACCCAAGAGAGATGGGTGTTCCAGTCCATCCTCCAACCAGGCATACAGTACAAGCACATCAATGAATTACACAATCAAATATGAATATGCACAAAAAAACATTCAATCGTGTACAGTATATGTATGTACAGTAGCTAGAATTATCACACAGTATAACAAAACCCCTTTGCTACAAACTATCAGGCATCTAATATCACTAGTCTATAACAGCAAAGTAAGTAGAATTGGAGATCATTCTTGAAATTGTTTCCCACATCTCATTATCTGGAATATAAACAACCCCCAAGTTAAGAACCATTTTTCACATAATACGCATATAAAAGTATGATTTAAACCATATTTCTTCTGTAACAGCCTCAAGATTTTTCCAATTTACAAGCAACACAAGCAATATACAGGAACATACAGTACAAGCAATTATCATCTTTTTTATTTTTAGATTTGTTTCCTAAGAACTTATCAAAGTAGTTAAATAAACATACGGTATCTTGGGATCCAATGGGATTACCATCCCTGTTAAGCATGAAATGATTTTTTATTATGATAACCAATTTTATTAATTTTATTATTTACAGGTACTACATTTTTTAATACAAATTGACAGCTCCCTTCTTTACAGTGCCAGCATAAATCTGATACAAATGGTGACATTGCCTTATGTTTCCCGGGGGCGTCAACTACACTCTTTGAAGAAACGTAAATTTGATTATGACATACGGAAGAAAATACTTTGATCATGTCTTTTGAGATCTTATTACACTTTTCAAACCCCAAATGCTCACCTACTCTAAGTCTCTCTCAAGTTGACTCGACTGTGTTATGCCGCAGTATGCCACAGTAGGTGTCATGAACCACATTCCTACGAGCACCTCTCACTGCCAACACCCACACACTAATTAATCAATTGTCATTCCTCACGCTCTTCCCTATTTATACCCTCTCACTCCACTCAGTCCCTGCTCACTATTGAGAATTACCCTTGGCTTTCTCTGGTGTGCGTTAACTACTCTCGACCTGATTTCTGGCTACCCAACCTTGTTTCCTTCTTCTCCGACTTCGTCTCGCCTCTTGTTTGGGATTTGGATACTATCGACCTGACTCTTGTGATACCCGACCTAGCTCTTCTACCTTGACTAGACTTTTGCCTTTTGTCTTTGGGATCTGGACGCCAATACTAGCTACTACCTACAGTCTCAGCGCCGCATGGGTCCAACTAGGTGCTCCTAATGCTATCCTTGACATGCTGCTGTTTTAAGCAGTGTTAGCAGAGCTATAGGTATTTCCAAACCATTGCCCCAGTACACTGACTAGGGACACTATGCTGTGTGAGGTGCTTTACTTCAAGTGAGATGCTAAACCATAGTTTAGCTGCTTCATTATTTAAATACCATGGTCCTGTTCACAGTTTTAACCGTGTTCATCCCAGTGATCCTGGCTGAAATCTACTCTGAATTTGCACAATTTGACCTTCCTAAATGTATCCCTTTAGTCAATCGGTGAAGCAATTTCTCCCTTCTCGATCAGATCTGTTGTGTAGTTGGGCTGCTGGCAAATAAACAGCTGCCATGCTGCATTTTTATGGAGAATAACTTAGGGTTCTTCCTTGGTCTGCGAAACATCTGGGGCACTTTGGGTTAAAATCACTATACAAATGCTAGAATGTGTGGGTCTTTATTTTTCACTTACATTTCCTGCTTTGGCTATGTAAACATCGTCTACGTTATCCTGACTTTTGGCTACCTGACCTGGGTTGCTCCTGCTTCAACTTTGCCTCACTTCTTGTCTTGGATTTGGATTCACTCAACCAGACTCTTTTGGCTACCTGACGTAGTTCTTTTGTTTCGACTATGACTTTTGCCTTTTGCTTTTGGAATTTTTTCAATCAGTTGCAATATCCTTCAGTCTCAGCGCCACATAGGATCCAACCTGGTGCTCCTAATGCCTTCTTTGAGAGTAGGGTGCTACAGGCAGAAATAGAGGAATAAGATGAGATTAGATCACTTTATTGGCCATATACAATTTCTTGCATTAGGAATTTGTCTTTTTGAATACCCCAGCTTGCTCTCCATGAAACACACAGACAGGGAGAGAGAAACTTGGGGTTAGAGCTTCTCATTCGTATGATGCCACCTGGAGTAGTTGGGGTTAAGGGCCTTGCTCAGGGGCCCAATGGAGTAGAATTCCTCAGCAGGCTGCGGAATACGAACCGGCAACCTTCCAGCCACAGGCGCAACTCCTTAGCCACAGAACCACCGCACCGCCCCACTTGGATGAGCAGGAATACAGGCTGGAAACTGGAAGGATTAGTCTGTACTGCGGCTGTGTGCTGCAGCAGCTGTGAAGGTTTTCTGGCCACGCAAGTGGGTGTGCTCAAGGGTGTCTGGGTGTTTTCGGAGTAGGTTTTTAGTTAGTCAGCCAGAGCTGGCTGAAGGCGAAACGAGGGAGCAATGGCTGACTCTGAAAATAAGTGGGGATGGCTCTGAAAGCCATCCCAATTTGGACACCACTGAGTTATTGGAAGCAAGTTGTCATTCAGAAGCTCAGGAAACAAATTCCTAGTCAGGAACTGAAAGTGAGCAATACCTGTGTGTAGTCAGGGAGACGTGCAGTGAGCCGATCCACTAAAAGAGCTCAGTATTGGAATGTTTCCAGAGTGACACCGTAGAGTTAAATAGGGGATTGTTTAATTGGACAACTGGGTACCTGATTGGAAGAAGGAGGCTTAGCCCTATGGGAGAACCATGATCACTCGTGGGAATGTCATAGTCTCCCAGGGCATCCAAGGGCTGTGAGCCTCTGCCTACCAGGGCGTGACAGATAGCATGAGAAACTGATGTTCCTGTGTTATCAATAATTCAATATTGTTGTCTAACTACATGTGTATTATTTTTAAAAATCCCTATAAGTTTTTTTTATATCTGTACTGCTAACAGTTAAAGGACGTGTGGCCTGAGTTGCAAATAAAAAAAGAAGTCTGTTAGAGAAATTAAATTCTTTGAGTCATTCAAAAGAAGTTGTATTGTTTTGACCATGCATATAAAAAATTGTGACCATTCCCATTTTACAAAGGACCATTGTTGAGAACACCACCATTCATTCAAAGTAATGCATGAGGGGACTGCAATCCTAAGAAACCTATAATTCTAAGAAGATCAGTGTGTCTGAGTGTCTCATGGAGAGCAGCTGAAATTGTAAAGGGTTAATAAATTGATGTTATAAAGATCAGAGGCAATTTTACACAAAATATGTATTATGAGATTCTTTATGCATTCCCAGTATTTAGGGTTATACCAGAAGGCCTTCAGTGAAAGAGAAATTTATATCTAGCTCTTCTACTGTAGTTCTATAATATCCCAGGAGGAAAAAGTAGAACATTTGAGAGGGCTCCTTGTGATAAATGCCAAACTAAGGCTAAGGCCTCCTCTATCTCTATCTAAAGTTGTTAAAGATGGAGGATTGTGGGGGTTTTATCTTTCCATAGGAACCTTCTAAACAAAACATTCAGCTTCTTGAATATTCTCCTGAATAGGGGAGAAGAACAGCACTAAAGAGATGCTGTAGGTAATGCATTGTAGATAGGCAGTAGTATAATTTTGACATCAAGGATTTAATGGCATTGCCACAGACTTCCCCCAATTAATTTTGTAGCCAGAGTTGTAATGTCATGTAATGTGTAATGTCAGTAAAGCATGTTCTAAAGATGTTTGTGGATTTTGAATAAGTATCTTGACTGCTAGAGATTTAGTTTAATGGTCTGACTACCAATCTTAATACCTTAATACCTTATGTCTTACTATTTGCTCTAATAAATGTAGAGATGCAAGGAGTCACAGCACAGTCCAGTGGAAGTTTCAGATTAATTTAACGACAGAAACGGACATTTCCAGAGAACACTGAAGGAGACATACACGCTTACAACGATGTTACAGAGGGTTTTATTGTCAAAATCCAGCCATGGTCACCCTATGTTATAACCAGGTAATGGTGTTTGAGTGACCATTACCAAATTGCTTCCAATTATGGCTCAATGGCTATACCTGATGTTGTAATCCCTACCTTTCAGCTATTCCTGGGATATCACAAACAACAGCAGGTGTGTGTTAAAAATTCACTCAAGCCAAGTCAGGAGTAAAGATGCCAGGCCAGAGTCCTAAACCAAACTCTTGGACTGCTGTAAACCAGTATGAGCACTTTAAATGTCAAATGCTTTCTCTGCGTCAAGAGAGAGCATCAGGGTTGGGACAATTGATTCATTAGCATAGAAGTGGGTGTCCGTAAGTTTCCTCATATTAACTACCATTTGTCTGTTCTTAGATAATAACTTTTGTTATCTCATCACTAGTATCTTCACAAATACTTTATTATCCACAATTAAAAGTTGAATATGTCTATAATTACAGGGTCCCAAAGCATTCATATTTGGCTTGCGTTATAATAGATGGACTTAATGTTTTTGGAAAGTCCTGTCTCTCACTTCCTGGTGAATAATTTGTCTGGTAATATCTCAATAAGGGTTTTATAAAAGTTAACAGAAGCCCCTCTTCCCCAACTTATTACTTGTTTATTTTATTACTTGTACAGTAAGTTAATGAGTTGTCTGTGTGATTTCTTTACTGATTGTTTCCTCCTCAGAAAGTTTAGTAATATTAAGCTTTTCAAAAATATGTCTACGTCTGCTGTACATGGGCTATGTTCTGAGTTTCTGAAGTCTGTGTAATGATCTTTAAAGATTCTGTTAATCAAAATTGGATCAATGAGAGTTTTCTCATCCTCAAGTAAAACGGCAGACTCAAACATGAAGTTATTTGATTTTGTAGTTTCTATGCCATCAATTTACCAGCTTTTTCACCTATATCATAATACTTTATTCTAAGTTTACATCAGCCACATTTTAAAGTTTCACATTAGAAAAAAAAGTTATTGATTTTTAAATGAATTCATATCTGGTACTTTGTATAACGTGTTTCATTTAAAAGAGCGAATTATCATTAATTTCAGGCTAATGTAAAATGTTCTGAAATATTCTAAATTTAGAAAACTGGATTTATGACATAAAATTAAATGTGGCCTTTAGGTAATACAACACTATTGAGTTTGTTTGCACTTACTCCCAAAGCAGCAGAAGCAGGATTTTGTATATTGGAACTCTCAGCTTTAAGAAAATAGCAACATTTCTTGCATCCATAAAAAACCATCAGGGGAATTGCCTAAGCTGAAATCTGTTCCAGCAAAGACATAGAAAATAAAGTGGTTTCCAATGCAGCTTTGATACTTTACTTTGTATTATATTTAGTCTTAATCTTAAGAGACGAGTATTATAGTGAAATCTGTTTAGGTGGTAACTATCCAAATACTGCTGTCGGTAAGCAAAATTGAAAAATATAATTAAATTCTATAATAAAATAAAGAAGGAATACTACTGATCAGTTGATATTCTGTTGAGCATATTAGTTCATGGTGAGTGGAACAGTGGTGCAGTGGTTAGCATTGCTACCTCGTAGCACTAAGGGCTCTAGGTTCAATTCCTGGGGAGCTGTCTACATGGAGTTTATGTTCTCTCGACGTGGGTTTCCTTCCATACTCCAAAGTTATACTGGTGGGTTAACTGGCTTCTGGGATAATTGACCTCAGTCTGAGTGTGTGTGTGCTCTGTGATGGACAAAAGGACTAGTATCCAGCCTAGCTGCCGGGAAAGGTGCCAGCTCTACTGTAACTCTGTATTGAATAAAGCAGATAGAAAATGAATGCATGGATGTTGAGTAGAATAAAGTTTATAGGATAGGGTCTGAACACAAAGATGTTACAGAGGGTTTTATTGTCCAGGCTAATGTAAAATTTTCTGAAATATTCTAAATTTAGAATACCGGTAATTCTGGGAATTCCGGTAAATTTAGAGTTCCAGTAGATTACAGAAATTTGTTTAGGCCCGATAAAATGGAAACCTGTTAATAAATTTGGGTATCCAAATACCACTGACAGGATTTATCAGCTCTCATTCTTCACAAGAGCAGGAGAGTTCAAGAACAGAAATCTCTTTGAATAAATAAACCAACCACAGTACTTCAGTGTTCTAAGCATACAGTATTTTCTTATTTACTGACTTCAGTGTCAGAAGTCTTTCAGGTTCTTTGAAATTTTGTGCTGGTCTACAACTTTATCCCTGTTGCTTTGAAAGCTTATTGGTCTTCATTGTTGAATCTTTGCTTGAAATTCATTGCTTGACTCAAGGTGTCATGGATGTCGGAAAGGACGAACCGTGGATTGGCAGGAGAGCAGAAAAAGACCCTATGCGTAGCAGCGAGACGGGGGTTAGCCCGGGCTCAGCTGTTCAGGAAATGTCATTTAGAAACCTATGCCCTCAAGCCATGGACTGGAGCGACCTGGTGCTAGGCAGGTCTCAGGACATCCGAACCTCAATGCTGAGTGAGGAGCAGAGCAGAAACAGGAAGTAAATAGGCTACACAACAAGACACACCAGAAGACATGAATAATCACAGGGAACTAGAAACAGGACAGAAGTAGAGCTCTCTCTAGGTGTACTGGGCGTGACACAAGGCCTGACAGAGACATGCGGATTAATTTGAAATCATGTAAACCACTACCATTGTACACAAAGGTCATTCAGCTAGTTACTGTATGTGATTTGTCAAAGCAATGTTGTGCACCTGAAATAATTTGGGTTTGCCATAGCAAAGGGGGTGAATACTCAATCAAGCTATTTCAGTTTCCTATTTTTCTTTGACAATTTGCTAACATATAACCTCTTTTGACCATAAAAGTGATCAGTTTGTACATTCAAGTACATATAAGCTTTAGCTATGTCTATAATTCACTTGTAATTCAACATGATAGAAGATGGAATATCATTGGAAGAGGGACCTTTGAAAGGCACTGTATCAATCTTGGAAGTGGCACATACAACATGACAAATATTGATTTCCATCTGAAAATTAAGAGCCAAATGGTTATGTAATTTAATAGTACCAATTTACAGTATGCAGCTAATTTTAATCTCTGTAGTGTATGTTGTTAACTACTGTCAACACTACAAGATGAAGTTGTGTCCTCCATTACTAGCTTTTACAGCTGCTCCATCGATCCAAAGAGAGACAGAGGTTACTAATTAAGGTTACTTATAAAGAGGTGCCTTATAAAGCTGACATTTGCTCAAGCTATTTAACACTGCAGGACATAGTTGGTCCCTTGTTAGTGACCATACTGAACCCCTGTCAATCACTCATATTAATTTTGTCAAGCAAATTATAGCTTGGGTATATGCATTGTAACATGATACACTTTGATTTTCCTTTGGAATTGAAGAACAGGAACAAGAACAGAATTCTTGGACATAAACACAAATAATTAAATCATGTAAAGAAATACCTTAAAATATTGATCATTTTTAGCAGTGCAAATACAATACATCCCCTTACATTCTAATGCAATTAATACATTTCGCATGTCCAATTGTTTCCTCTTTTTCCTTTTCCCCCAGATATTCTTCTATAGGAAACTCAGCTCACTGTTACTGCACTCATAATGAGGTATCACAGGAGAGTTGAAGAAAAATATATTTAACAATAAATTTACAATACAATTTTATAATTTATATACATACTGTATAACATGTAATTTATGGGTGCAACAAATCTTTGGGGTAGGATAGATGCAACTTTCCAAATAATATTGGAAAGTTCCAAATACCCTGGCATATCACAAGTGAGCCAAGGATATTGTCATGAACAGCACACAAGCACTTAGACGTCACCGCATACCCACGAGCACCTCTCACCGTAGACATTCACACAGTAATTAATCAATTATCATTCCATACACTCTTCCCTATTTATACCCTCTCACTCCTATTCAGTCTATTGAGGTTCCCTCTCCCGAGCTCAACCTCCGTCCAACCGTTTGGAAAGACTCTTTCTTCTGATCGACATTTTGTCTCTCGAAGCTCGAGCACTATCCCTTGACCACGGCAACGTTTTTGGACTTGGATACGTTTGGTACTAAACAGGACCTTTTCTGGAAAAGACCTACTACCGCCTCGCATAGGGTCCAAACCTGCTGCTTGGCTTGTTGCAACCCTTGACAGATACCCTGGGTGGCTCAAACCTTCTCAGCCTCTGTGCTTTTTTTATTGGCAAGTTGTGTCTGTTCTTTTGGGGAATCCAGGTCATTCAGCTAATGACACTGCCAGGGCTGAACCGATCTGGAGCCCCTGTGAACCTAGATCTAACAAAAGCTGTGCACCTCATGTGTGATTTCTTATATTAACTGGGTTACAGAAATTAATTTCAGCCTTTAACTTTCGTATCTGCAATTGTTTTCTTGCATAAAGCAAATTATATTTACAAAAAAATGATTGTTTTGAACGTGAATTTTACTACCTTTAAACAAATATTTGCTTTTGGAATATCAAGTTTATGTGATGCTTTGAACAGCATACATTGCAACAGCAGTCATTTTTTTGAGTGTGCAATACGGTATGTTTCATATGCTGACAATAACTCATACGGATTACAGGCTCTGGAACTGCTGACAGTAAACCTCAAATTTTATCTCATGTTTCATCAGCATTACATCTTTGACTTTATCATAGTCTCCAGACATCAATTTTCATCCACACATGAGCACTCCAGGCCTTTTCCTGTAAGGACTGGTACAAAATGTACAGCTTACTTCCTTTTAAAATATCTTCAGGCATTTGGTCTCCTTTGTGACCTGGCAATTCAGAGCACAGTGCTGATATTATTTCTACAGTTTTAATAATCTTATCGGTTTAAGGCTAAATGTTATCAAAAGGACAGATTAAGTACTTGCTACCCTAGTTTCTTAGTTTTCATATTACAGTTGTATTGGCTAGCTGTACTGTAGTTTCTATACTCTATGTAGGTTCTATTTGGAAGCCTAGAAGACTATAGTTTTTTCAAGAAAATATGTAAGTGAAAAAATATAAGATATGCAGTAACAAAGGAAAACATAAGTATGAATAAACTGATAAAAGTTAAATTCTAAAAATCATACACTGCTTAGCTTTCAGGAAGCAAGGAGGAAAGGCATCATATCTCATATTTAAATGTCATATTTGGGCAACTACTGTCCATATGAAATGTATTTGTGCCAGTTTGACCGTGTTCTATAGCTAGTGTATAAATTTAATCTTTTCCGAAATTTCATTAAAGTACTATGGTTTCTGATTTTAAAAAAATCATATATTAGATGCTGGATTGTTTTTCTATTTTGTGTTTCAAAAAACATTTTGTTTCTTAAGACAATCTTTTCAGTTTTACAGAATTGGAATCAACTTAAGATGGTTGAATTACCAGGCAGATGAATTATCTCCATAACTCACAGAGTCACAAGTGAAAATTCCATCCACAGATACACCCATATGTTAGTCAGCTCTTTACAAGTGTATTACAAAAATAAGAAATATTACATATAATATTTTGGGATATGACCCACATGACATTCAACCCACATGTGCAGCATACTGTCAAAACATTTTTTTTTCAACTCAGAAATACTGCTAGACTACACCCTATGCTATCACTAACTGTGGCTGAAAAGCTGATCAACACATTTGTGTTCTCTCGAATTGACTACTGTAATACTCTACTCGCTGGGGTATCTAAATCTACTCTGAACGAACTGCAGTATGTCCAAAACTCAGTGCCAGAATCCTGACCAGGTCTAGTGCAAGTGTTCACATTACTCCTATCCTGGAGTCCTTGCACTGGCTTCCGGTCAAATTCTGTGTAGACTTTAAAATCCTCATGCTCACCTACTGTATAAGGCTCTGCATGGCTTGGCACCTCAGTACCTGTCTGAACTTTTATCGCCCTACTCCCCACCTCGCAACCTTCGCTCTTCTAATTCTGATCTCCTTACTGTCCTCCCAGCCCGTCTAAATTGTATGGGTGAAAGGGCCTTCTCCTGTTATGCCCCCAAGCTCTGGAACTCTCTTCCCAAGGATATCAGAGAGTCACCTTCTCTAAGCTCCTTCAAGTCCAGACTCAAAACCCTCTTCTTCAGAAAAGCCTTTACTTAACTAGTTCCATTCTTCACCCCTCTGCTTTTCTTAGTACCACCATCCACGGTCTCCTCTATATATTGTAATTGTGTTTTATCTTGTGTATTCTTCTTATTTATTGTTTTTGTCATCCTGTAAAGGGCTTTGAGAAGCCACCTTTAAAGGCGCTATATAAAATAAAGATTATTATTATTATTATTATTATATGATTATTTCACCATCAGAAGGAAAAAACAGCAAATTTCACAGATTTTTCATAAAGAGCAAAACCAACAAAGACAGTAACTCCTACACATGGAACATAAACTGTGGTTCCTTCCTTTTCTTTCAATTGCGTAGACTTTGTAGGTCTTTCTATCTTCCAGTGCTTAGAATATCAGTGTAAAAAGCTACAATGTCTTGCTTACAGTACATTTATGGTTTCCATGACATCAACACCAAACATGCCAGCTCTGGGCGTGGTCCAACCTCTATAAAAGTATACACCAAGAACTCACGAAAGGATTAAATGTTGCCTACTATTTCTTTTCAAGCCCATTTAATCTCTGTCTCTTGCAGATTGTGTGGATACCAATAGCGATTCTCTGACTGAAGGCTACAGCATTGAATGAAGGGTCTATTAAAATATCAAAACATTATTCCAGTTCTGCAAAGTTCTGACTTTTCAAATGTATAAATGTAGCCACAAAAATAGACAAAATGTTACTGTAAGTAAATTTATACCATTATATAATATTATATTATATAATTATATTATATACCATTATCTATGTTCTATAGATCTATATTTGTTGTATCCTTATTTTGTGGTTAAAATGAATTGGACCTCAAATGTTTGGTTTGATTAGGGATGTTCAGGTGAAATTATGAACTATTGTACATTCTCTGGAATGTTGCTCACCATACAGTAGCTAGGTGCTACATAAATTATCAAATTGAATTATTGGTTGATACAATACCTGATCATAATGCTCAGCTAAGAGAGTGAAGTTTCTCTTCAGACATAGATCAAATTTAACTACAATCTAAGAACAATCTGATGTACAAGAATCCATACCTGATTCCATATGGTAGATTTTAGTGCCAACTGCCAGTTGTTCCATTGGACTGAGGAAGGTGATTTAGGACTGTTTAGAATGATAGTTTATTAGTGATAGGAACTATACTAATTGCATATACTGAAGATTGGTGATAATGGGTCTGAGCCCTTGGGACTTTGAAATGCTGTACAAGTAGAACAGTAAGTGGATTGATTCTATAGCTGTTTGTGCCTTATTCATTTTGTAATGCCCTGTCTATCCTGTTGTTTTCTGTAAGTGCCCGGTACACCTGAAAGACATACACTGAAAGGTAGATGGCACTAGAGGTTTCTTCCTGTTTGTGAGTTGGTTGTTTGTGCCATTGACTTACTGGCATTGGAGAGCTGTCAACTCTCTCTAAGCCAGCTGTTCAGGCTTTGGACAGAAGTGCCAAAAAATAGTATTAAAATCTTTTAAAATCTTTTTGTTGTGTCTATTTTATTTGCTTCACTGCTGGGATTTTCCTGGTGGGAGGCTATTATTGTACTGGCATGCACATCGCTATTAACAAAAAAACAGCAAAAACCGAAGGTACTTCAAGCTGTTCTGCCGTATAATACTGTAAGAAATGTGATTACCTGCACTCAATCTTTAAAAAAAATCAACTTAGCTTAGATCTAACAGAAGAAACCTCCAGTATTACAAACTAACACATTCCCTTCAGATCAAAAAGAAAAATAGTTCTGACATGTATATTGCTTTTCAAAACCATACAATCAATATAGACATGACTGGAGTGCTCAACAGTTATTTTGTAAGAGGTTGTTGGTGACCAAGTATCTCTAAGATTATAAGAAGTAACACTTTATTTTAAGTGCACACTACAAAGTATGTACTGGTTCTTTATGAGAATACTAATGCTAAAACAGATCACAAATATATGAAAATTTTGTCAGTACATATTACCTATTGTTAGCACTAAATAATTATTGGTGAGTACCATTTGCTAACAAATAATTATGAGGCTTGGAATTATGTATGACCAAATCAACTGTGTGTGGATACTGTATGCTTGTTCATATTGCTCTTTCTGTGACTGTAACATAATGGAAAATACAGTATTTAAACCAATTTGCGGTTATTAGCAACCAGCAATTAGTTTTCCAAACCTTTGTAAAAACTGCACTGGCCTGAAAAGCCACATTGCGTGCATTGTCTTTGCTTTGTCCTTGTTTTCACCCAAACAAAATAGGATTAAATTAGATACATGTCACAAATGTTGCATTTTTAACAACTCATGTTGTACATCCCATTTTTGTGAGTAGTTCTCCATTATTCACTACCCAGTGAACTCTCCAAGACCCTTCCATTTCTTTATGTTTTCAGCAGTAACTGGATGAATTATTCACTGCTTACTGATGAGAAAGCATTTAGTCCATCCCCAGTGGTGCTGAGCTCCAGGCAAGCACCGTTCCTTCATCCCTTGCAAATTTGGTTTCTGCAAACACTAGACTAATTTCAGTGTTACGGTGAAATGAAAAGTTTAGTTTAAATTAAACATTCACACGTAGGAGATGAAAAACATTTGCTGCACCTTAATTGATTGTGGCACTCTAGTTAATTAACACCTTACCCTGCCCTGCAGTATTAACATTGTCTGAACCACCTTTCAGTGATGAATGCAGGTTGCCGCTGCTGATATGGCTTGCAGATTGAACATGACACTCAGTTCACCAAGAGGACAACCCCTCACTCTGCTCAAGAGCCTCTCCTCATTATATTTCTTACCATCTTTCCAGTCCTTGAGAACCTAATGTTAAGTTCACCATGTATAACTGGAAGAAAGTTTGGGATTCCCAGGTAGTTCGTTCATTTTAAATAAGTAAATACAGATGGCCTGGATGGAGCAGACATACTTCATGACTGCCTTAGATGAAACCCAGTGTGTAATATTAATGTAAAAAGAGCCTTACTGCAGGTGTCTGCTTGAGGATACTGGTAGGGACTCTCCTACATGTAGACACTCATGTTTAAGAGGAGCTAAAACAAACTGAGGCTGATTGTTGTGTCCAAGGAAAGTGTCATCTTTTTTATCACCTCGAAGAAGAGGAGTACCGATGGAGACTGTGCTTGACTTACAGTACAGAGCATTTACATGGTCAGTATGGTCTGTATGTTCAGTTAAGTGCTAGTTGCTGACCAAAAGCGAGTATTAATTGTGCTTCTGTTGAAATACCAAACCCTGTCCAGCAGTCAGTTAAACATATTTCAGTTCCCCAGGAGATGAGGAGAAACAGATTCACCACACCATAGCTGAATGATGTGACAATCAAAAAGTACCTACCCTCTATCTAAGATCAAAGCATGTCGAAAGTGGCTATTAACAAATAGAGACGGATGAGCAACACCTCTGCAAAATAACATCTATCATAAAGTATTGTAGCGCATTCGCCCCGGCCACTTCTACTGGGGTCTCTGTCACCGGGACTTGGAGCGGTTCTGCCAGACGTGCGCGGTTTGCGTGGCCCAGAAGGGTCCGCCCGGGCGCCCAAGCCCCTCCAGCAACATCAGGTGGGGGCGCCCATGGAGCGGGTGGGAGTGGACGTGCTGGGCCCGTTTCCACGACCCGACGCGGGTAACCGCTACGTCCTGGTGGCGATGGATTATTTTACAAAGTGGCCCAAGGCATACGCCCTCCCGGATCAGAACGACGCCCTGCTGGAGGGGATGTTTGTCAGGCTGGGGGTGCTGGAAGAGCTCCACAGTGACCAGGGGCGGAATTTTGAGTTCCGGGTGTTCGCGGGGGTGTGCCAGCGCCTGGGGATTAAGAAAACGCGGACCACCCCGCTGCATCCCCAGAGCGACGGGTTGGTGGAGCGTTTTAACCGGACGCTCTCCACTCAACTGGCCACCCTGGTTTTGCGGCACCAGCGAGACTGGGACCGCCACTTACCCCTCGCCCTCTGGGCGTACCGGATCGCTGTGCAGTAGTCCACCGGGTGCACCCTGGCCTCGCTCATGCTGGGCCAGGAGCTGCGCACCCCAGTGGATTTGGCATTCAGTTTGCTGCCAGGAGGAGTGCTGGCACAGCCAGCCGGGCCGGATTACGAGTGGGACTTGCAGAAGCGGATGCTGCAAATACACAACTTTGCCCAAAGCCACCTAACTCAGGCGGGGGTACAGCAGAGGCGCTACTACGATCTGCTCTGCAGGGGGACCCCTTTTAGACCAGGGAATCTCATCTGGGTCTACAACCCGCAGTGCCGCAAGGGCCTCAGCCCGAAGCTGGCGCCGACATGGGAGGGACCCGGGGAGGTCCTGGAGGTCGTGGGGGAGGTCTGCTACCGTGTTCGGGAAGTGAGGGAGGGTGGTGGTCCTGCACTGAGACCGCCTGGCCCCCTTCAGGGCTTGCGAGGGGGCGCTTGAACGAGAGGGTGCAGAGGAGCCCAGGGAGTAGCCAGGTCCAGATTTCACCGGGCCGGGGGGGACTGAGGTGGCGGACTACAAGACTCCACCTCGACGCAGAGGGCACACTCACCGGGTGCTGCAGAGGCTGTAGGATTGTGTGCTGGACGTAAGCAGGCTATTCAACGTCAGCGAGACGCCAGACGTTTCAGGTGGGGGCAGTGTAGCACATTCGCCCCGGGCAGCGGCCGAAGAGCACCCGGCTGGGGTACACAGTGAGGGGCAGGACAGGAGTGGTAGTGGTCAGGGCGGGGTTTAGGAAGGCCGCTGACCAGTGCAGCTGTCCCACAGTGAAACGGGTGTGCAGTCTGGGGAGATCGCCCATTTTCCATGTAAATAGTTCCCTGGTTCCGCACCCCTGGGTGTTACACTCTCTCTCTCCCTCTCTCTCTCTCTCATGCTTGCTCACGCGCTCTCTCTCTCTCTTTCTCTCTCTCTGGGGCTCGCGCGCTGGCTCGCTGGCGCTCTTGGCGGGCTTGTGGTGTGTCTCTCTGGTTGTCTGGGCACGGGAGAGCGGCTGGCAGGTGGTGACGGAGAAGGAATAAAGCGCAGATTTTAAACTCCATAAGTCTGAGTCTCTCTGTTCATCCTCACCGAACCCAAAATCGTTATAGTATGTTTTGTTCTGAAAATAACAGGATGTTATACGAATTCACCCAGTATACACTAAGAAGGTTTTGGAGCTGTAAGGATTGTAATGGAGGGTCCGCTTTACTTGTCAGTGTAAGGATATTGGTAGAATGTGATCCTTATGGATTGTCATACTGCGCAGATGATGCAGTACACGAATACTGTATGTAAATAGTGTGTGTGTTGTGGTGTCGCCGGGGGAAAACAAGTGTAAAAAAGATGTAACTCACACCACACTGATCTTCTTTTGTCCTTCGTCCGTATGTTTCCCAAATCCCTTCCGGAATCCGTTGCCAGTATCCTTAAACGATCCAAATTTCCGAGCCCGTATGTCCACACTAATCCGCACTGTCATATACGGTATATGCACTTTGTCATATACCGTATCCAATAGTCCGTTATTCTTTAATTCCTTCCAGCACAATCCTAAACCTCTCCTTCCTCCAAAACGCTTTCACCCCATCGGCTTCCGCGCCGGCTCACCGCTTCTGGGGCATCCATACTCTGTTTCCTGACACAGTTTACCTGTGTCTCATTGTTTCGCCGCATAGATCTTTTCCAACAGCGGGTCAGCTGGTTATCATTGGTGGCCATCTTGCCTAGGTCTATATCTAGTATATCCAGTGTTTCGTTACGGAAATACCGGTTATAAATGACCCTTCCCCTGGTCCTCTTACAGTGTATATATATAGAGTAGTAGATTGAGGGGCAGTTGGTTAGGCAGTTACTGAGTTAGTGTTGTAAGAGTTAAAGAGCACTGTGTTCATAAAGTGCATGTTCATCATTAAAAAGCTGTGTAGTTAATAACCGCTGATAAGAACACAAATAGAGAATATAACAGCCAGGTGTCACGAACAGTTCTTTTCAGACCCTATGCGGACGACACAATCCGGGGTGGAGTGAGGAAACACTAGGATAAAGTCATGCAGTAATCGGGAATGAATATGGGGGACGTGTCCAAAGTGCTCAGGTGTCCAGGGGGATTGAGTCCGGGGCAAACAATCCAGGGAGAAGTCCAAAACAGGAATCCAAAAATGAGCATTAGTCCATGGCAAGGTGATCCATCCAAAACAGGAGATTAAAAACAGGAATCGGGTCGGGACCGGCAGGGGGAACAGGAACAGGAACAGAAAGTTAAAAGCATAATAGAGACAGATGCATCAGGACCCGGGCTTGCATGATACGGGAATCAATGTAGAGCCCTGATTATCGTCTGCGTCTGGGTTTTAAGGAGTAACTGAAAAGGGGCTGGAATATGGAACAGGTGATGGGAATGAGGCAGAACAAGGAAGGGCTGGAGTGTCCTTAAGAGGAGGGGTTTGCGATCATGACACCAGGATCACATCTACATCTTTGGGGGGAACATAGAATGCATGTCCTGTATTTTGAAAAAGTTTTCATATGACTCTGTAGGTATGGTTTAAAATTTAGGACGTGAAAAAGCAAGCTGCTAAGTAAGAGATGTTGTTTCTATAGCACTTACTGTAGCGAAAAGGGATGGAATCAAGACCAACAGTAGTCTTCAAGGATATAAAGGAGTAGAGGTCGCCCGCTCTCATCTCAAAAGCTTCAGATTTTCCTGGACCTGTGTAATTACTATTGACAAATTCTGGTGCAATTAGCAAAGACATTAGCTAATCCCTTCAATCTAACCCCCAAAATTCATCTGGGGGAATGAAAAGCAACAACTCAAAAGGAAACTAATCTCAGCACATGGAATTAGATATTTCTCAATAGCAAGCAAGTCTATGCTTGATACAAATGCTTCAAACTGAAACAATTAGGACAATTCCCTCACAACTTCAGTGGGAAAAGGAGGAACGTAATACCCTCTCTGTCTCTATCTATCGCTTAGCTCATAAGAGTACATGCTCATCATTAAAATACGGTCACAAGATTAGAAATTCTTCCGGAAGTAAGGATGGACTTCTACACCAGCCAGTTCTGGCACTATCTACTGAAGCATAACTTCTTTTTATTCACTGATTGCAATTGCCTGTCTGGGACAATATCATTTTGAGAGAAATATGGGGTTGGCACCCAAATTGAAAACAAATGCACTGTCCCAGAAACTCTATGGCAGTAAGTGCAACTGCTACGAAACTGGAGAAACCTGACTCACAGCCAGGCAAGGGCTACTCTTATTAGAAGACAATTCATTGCCAGTAGGGCCAATAGGCTCTGTTTGAAAGTGATGTAGATGAAAAAGTAAACTTATCTATGAAATCCACCTAACAGGAGCACACTGGAGATCTACAAGGGATGTAGTAAAGGATGAAAGTCATGGGCAACCTTGCAAATCCAAAAGCAGATAAAATCCTGAGGGCGGAGGAAGCTGAGAGACAAACTCTTGCAACTATCAGACTTAAAATATTTGCGTATGAACAGAGACTCAATCCAGGCCTCTGTATCTTACACCATAGGAGGTGGTCTGAGGTCTTACCTACCTAAGAGCAAGTGGTTTTAGAGTGACCAGGTGTAAGAAAATAGTGACTGTACTGGCTTTGAATTGAACAGCAACACAAGGTTCTTTCTTATTCATGTTGCTTTCGGACTACCATATAACTACTTTTTCCTTATGACTACTAGTCCCACTACAAAAGGATGTTAAACAGGCTTGCCATAAGCCTCCTCAAAATGGTCAACTTGGAGAAGAAAAAACAAAGACTGTATTCATTCTTCAGATACAGTACATGAAGAAAACACATTCCTTTTAGTAATATTGAACCAGTTCAGTAACTAGGTACAATAATTACCCAAGTCTGCTCTTCATAGTGTATTTCAGAATTGCACTTGAATTCAATCCTGACAAGGTACACAATTTTGAAGATGTCCATTTCACTGAGATCTGTTACTTTCTGTGCTTGACACAACTCTGAATGACTTCCTATCACCCAGCTTTAGGTTTCAAGCAAAACTATTTAGTCATATCATATCCCAAATGTTTCTTTGCTACATGAGCCATAATCAGGAAAACTGGATGAACATCATCCCTTGTGACAGTGACCTACCATTTATTTTGGCACTTGTTTTGTACCTAACAAATGATTGATTGGCTGAGTATTTGGGTTAATAAAATATCTAAAACTGAACCCCCAAATAACATACAAGTTAGAGAAAGATTATCTCCACTCCTTCTCCATGCACCACATGTAGATCTACAATCAGCAAATCCAGGAAAAACCCTACCAGTCCTAGAAATCCTAGAGACTCCAGGGATCATGCAAAAAACAAAAGGCTATAATTCCAAAGCTGTGTGCCTGGGATTAGTGCTTTATAAAATAAAAGGCTAACACTACAGCAACTAAGTTCTACACAACAATTGGTTATAGCTTTTAAGAAACCATGTCATTCCAATTTTGATGCAAAGACAAATACATGAAAATTAATGTATTCATGTATTTCACCCAATGTATGGTTTTGTGTCTCTATGGCTTGTACCTACTATCAGAAGGACTAAAATACCAGCATCAAACTACAGAGGGTTTTAGACCCCAAGAACTTAATTAGTGATACAGATCAAAAAGGAAGGTCAACTCCTTTGTAACATATTGTATATGTGGGTCAGATTTGCATTCTGGTTAGAGGGAGAGAAGGTCAAGCTAGCTGAATCAATATGAATAAAGCCTCTATCTGTATTTTCGTCAGATCAAAAAGATTAAAGCCTCAAACTATGTGCAGGTTGAATTAATTCTACTACTCTCTTGGATTCAGTACTTTGCATTCAAATCATCTATCAGGAGCAGACAATGAAAAAGATGCCCCAATTTGCCCTTGTCACATTATACACAGGGATTGTATACCTCAAATGCCATTATCTATGCAGAGAAATTCAGATTTGCTCACTAAAAATGATAAAAAATAAAAGAGAATTAACCTTCTTTGTCGTTAAAAACATATTACAGAGACAGATTAGATGAATGACACTTGTGCTAGTGTAAAGCAAGGCTTCATTATGAATAAAACATTCCCATTTTCAGTTTGAAATAATTTACTTTAATAATTTAAGAGAATTTTGCATTTTATTTAGTGTTCTGTCAAATTGATTTTAATAAAAGTAAAAGAAGGGAGTGAGCCAACATAACTTGTGAAGATATCAGAAAGAAAGTAATATTTTAAAAAGGCTACTAACGAGAGGAAGCTATTCATCCCATCTTGCTCAATTGGTAAAAAAAAATCATTATATTAATTATTTTCTCTATTTAATGTAATTCCATTCTTACAGGAAGACTGAAGGCTAGGCTAATTAAATGCTTCCAGAAATGCAGCAAGCCTTGGGCATTGTTAAATGGACAGCTGCACAGATAGATTGATTCTACCACAAAACAAAAAGAGTAAAACACACACCATGGCACAAAATGCAAATCAAATCTCCACAGCTTTGAACCAAAATGATAATCAAATCTGTGTGATGCAATTAAGTCATTAGCAATGTAATTGTTGCTCTGTATGAAATTAATTTTATTCTAGGCCAAAATGAATTCCACATGTGTAAAGATATTACATGATTAATTTTTTGCACAGCCATGAGTGGCTCCATGCTGGAGCTACAGTATATTTACTGCTATGTCTCTGCAATGTATTCTTGTACTGCCATCAACATTCTGTTTCTCCCAACTTTGCCACCAGTACAAGGGATTATGTACAATATACTGTATACTGTAAAGAAAACCTAAACTTTTTCATTTAAAAGCAAAATTCTAAAATAAGTCTCAATTGTAAGTTATCATAAATGACTATATAGTTAAGGTTTTACATAGCAGTGTGTAACAGAGGTTAGGGCTCAGGACTTTTAATAAGAAGGCTGTTGAGTTCAAATTCCTTGTAAAGCATTGCTGTTGTACCCATGAGTGAGATGCTTCACTTGGATGGATTCAGTAAAATACCCAGCTGTATAAACATAAGTTCCTTTGGATAAAGGTGAGAGCCAGACTAACTAATGAATAGCAGGTTTAAACCATTTTCTATGCATTTGGAGACATACACTGAAATAAAAATGCATCTCTGAAACCATTCCAAATTCCTATTGGATTACAGAATTAATTATGGTGCACTAAGCAGTTATGATCTTCAGATACACCTATTGCTGACAGCAAGAGAAAATTAGTCCCAGGGACATTTTCCTCCTGCTTATACATAATATCAGCAATTCCCTGTCAAGTAATCCCCTTCATGTTATAACTGTCACAAAATCAATGATGCCTCATTTTCATTTTTTCTTAAACAGAAAGAATCTTTGAATATCCCCAACTGAGACTTGTGCCTTAGGATCTGGACTACATAATCAGGATATATTCCAGCAGTTGTTACAGAACATTTAAATCAAAAGGAGATTTAACAGTGATTGAGATGGAAATCATCATGAAACAATCTTGACACAAATGAGTGGAAATAGGACTTTGGTAGTAAGCAGAGAGCACAAGAAAAATTATTTGTGATCTTCATTGTAGTCATCTTATTTTAAACAATGTAAGAGCAATTTCAGATGGCATGCTCCCTCATCATTTGAAAACCAATCCAACTATCATGAATCTATCATTGAGTCCATCATGAATCTATAGCAATATTAAAAAATGAAATATTTAAATCCAACAATATTAGATAAGAAAACAATGAGGTAACATCCTCCAGATGAGAAATGAGACCTGACTCGCTGTGGTCATTAAAAATCCCAGGGCTTTTCATGAAAAGAGTAGGGGTGTTACCCCGGCGTCCTGGCCAAATTTCCCATTGGCCTTTATCAATCATGGCCTCCTAATAATCCCCATCTATGAATTGACTTCATCACTCTGTTCTCCTTCCCACTGATAGCTGTATGTTGTGAGCATACTGTGCGCATTATGACTGCCGTTGCATCATCCAGGTTGATGTTGCACATTGGTGGTGGTGGAGGGGAGTCCCCATTACCTGTAAAGTGCTTTGAGTGGATTGTCCAGAAAAGCGCTATATAAGTGTAAGCAATTATTATTATTAAAAGGTGTTTGCCCTCTATTGTTATTTTTCAAGAACACACAGGAACATAAGAAAACAAATAAAATAACAGAAGGCTGTTTCTTTGACCTGGTACAAGTAAGACCAAAAAACGAAAAGAATAAAGAATTTTGTATGACTGTCACTTTTAGGCTGAAGCATGGTTTGCCATTGAGAATTTATTCTCAATTTGCTGTGTTAGTAAAATAAAGGATTACATTTGCGTTTCTACACCTAGGCAGTCGAATATAAAGAATGGGCTGTTTACGTAGTGGTTATTCAAAACTGAAAAATGTTGAAAAGTCTATTTCCTGGTTCTCCTAACAAGTCTATTACATATTTTATCTTAATGCAGTTTGATCAGATGAATATGCATTAAGAATAAAGTAAACAAAAGAAACAGTCCAACAATACAGATACCACATTTAATAATTATTTAAAAGAATGGTAGAGGGCAGTATGGTGGCACAGTGGTTAGCATTGCCTCGTCACCGCACAGAGTCCCAAAGTGTAACGAACAGTTCTTTCCGGACCTTATGCGGACGACACAATCCAGAATTGTGAGGAAACACTGGGGAAAAAGGAATACGGAAAAAGGAAAAATGCAGGAATACGGGGATGAATAGTGAGGATGAAATAGCCAACCTGTAGCTCCTTAGCAAATCACCTGTAATGGCTACATGGACACACAATTCTCACTACAGTATATTCAGCATAACTGCACTACATGTATATATTGCACACACCATGGTCACATAACAGCTCTACTCACATTGAGTTTTTATTCAATTTCAAAAATGTAACCTCAATTTTGTGATTTTTGTGTTTTTGTGAATTTTTGTGATTTTTGTGATTCTTTTCATTTTTGTGAGCTCGCAGAAAAAGACATTTCATTGCCAGCAACTACTGCTGCACGCCGTATTGTTGTCCATTTGATAAATAAACTTTGATTTGATTTGATTTGATGAAAATAGGGGGGAGTTTCCATGCAGTGCTGGTTATCCTGGGAGGTGTGGCCTAGGCAAACAATCCAAAGAATAAGTCCAAGGGAAAATCCAAAAAACAAACAAAAGTCCATAGTCGGAGAATCCATCCAAAACAAGGGATTAAAAACAGGTGCAGGGTCGGGACCGGCAGGGGGAACAGGAACAGGAGCAGGAGCAGGAAGCTAAAACCATAACGGAGCCAGGCACAACCAGATCCCGGGCTCGCACGATGTGGAAATCAGATGCAGAGCCTCGATTGGCGACTGCGTCTGGCTTTTAAAGGGACAGGAAGGAGACTGGAACAAGGGACAGGTGCGGGGAATAGGGCAAACAAGGAAGAGCCGGAGCGCCCTTACGGAGGAGGGACTACAATCGTGACACAAAGTCCTGGGTTCTATTCCAGACCTGAGGTGCTATCTGCATGGAATAGACTGTACACTTGCTCCAAGTGCTCCTGTTTCTTCCTACCGTCCAAAGACAGACTGGTACGTTAATTGGCTTCTGGGAAAATTGGCCCTGGTGTGAATGTGTCTGTGTGTGCCCTGCGATGGACTGGCATCCCCTCCAGGGTGTCCCACTCTGGGCTGTTGCTTGCCAAGACAGTTTTTTCTCTTGCAGGTTTATTTGGACATTTACAGTATACAAGTTCAATGGCAGGTGTAGGCATTTGCGTCCTAAGAATTGTGGAAGTCACAAAGCAGAAGATCTTTATATTAGTCATGAAACTGGGATATCCTGGGACACATTACAGAGTCTCGCACCTAGCTTCAAATCTTTCTGCCAAAGATATTGCTTCCTGTTTATGGAGTATGAATTACCTGTGAACATGCATAGACTTTTTCCAGGTTTCTTGTTTTAGTTTTTGGAAAATAAATTCAGCACATGCAGCGTGCAGTCTTAGAGTAGTCATGTGCTTCAGCAATGATCCTTTGCAACAAGGGATAATGTGTCTGTCGTCCAAAGCTGATGTTTAATCACCAAGGAGTGCACATTACCAGGACAGCATCAAGAATTTCCTGACCACATCAGAGAGACAGAAGCACCATTGAAACTGACCTTTTATCTTGCCATTGCAGGACATTTCGTTGTCAAATTCCTAGACACCTGCAGGTCAGGGTTTTCTTCTTCTCCTTTTACAGTAAATAATAACCAATTTTTTTTGGTACAAGGCACTGTTAAGAATCATGATGTTGCAGGGGTTTGTTATAAGATTTTCATTTAGCATTAAAAAGAAAACACATTTGCATTATTTACAGTATATGCAAAAGGACTGAGAATAAACACAGTTTGCTTTAAGTATAATTAAACTAATAGTTATAATTTAAGTAGAATTCAAACTGCAATAGATATGGAACCATATGGAAGCCAATAAAAAATAATTGTAATTTGTATGAAAATATTGCTTCAGTTTCTTCAAATCAAATTTATATTATTGTTTACCAATGTACAGCATAAATGCATAACAATCTTAGTTTTTTAATATATCTTTTATGACATATTGATGACTGGCTTCCTGCCCAAGGTGTACCCTGCCTTGTGCCTGTTGCTTGCAGTGATAGGTTTCAACCACAAATTGGAAGAAGAGTTTAGAAAATGGATAGATGGTAAATGGATGAAGAATTAAGTATTTTTAAGTTTTTTTAAAAACTAATTTGTTAATTAAAGCTATTTAAAAACTTTGCTGTCAGTGGTTGTCTATTTATCATTGGAAAAATGTGTTGGTATACATGCAGACTTGTTTGTATCTTTGACAGCACCTGCTGTTTTCCCTTGTCGTATAGATGTTCCTTTTCCATTAATCAGATCAATTTGGGTTAGGGAGGAACTAAAAATTTTCAGATTGCAGAGCTCAGTAACACAGCTGTTGTTTGTACACATAAAAAGGAAAATTTAAAAAATAAGCAGGACCTATTCAGCACAAGATTCTATAAATGTTTAAACATACTTCATGTAATAGCCTCATAAAGGTTTCAAGACCTTTATCCTAGTTGATACATAATAATACTATGATCCCAACTTTATTCAGTTAATGAGTAACTTTAAAAGAAATCTGAAGAGTCCGGTCTACATTGAAGAACAGCTTGCTTTGTGACCAGAAAATTATGTTGGATCCTTGTTGGTGTACTTTGTAAAGCCCACAAATTGTACACTCACAATATTAAAAACCACTAAGACAATTTTAAGGGTTTTGTATTGAGTGTTTTCAATATATCTTCATATATTATTATTGATTGACTAGTTTATCTGTAATAAACGTGTATAGAAAGTCATTTATAAATAACCTTTGGAGGCAGTGTAGAGGAACAGAGTGGTCCAAATTCATCATTTCTCTTCAGAGAAACTTAAACGGCCACTGAAAGGAAAGAAACATTACCAACTTTGTCTCTCTTTAATTCTTTTGTTTTCTTTCACCAAAGAGTTTCCATATCTTTTTTTTTGTGTGTTAAAATTGTCACGATTGTAGTCCCTCCTCCTTAAGGGCACTCCGGCTCTTCCTTGTTTGTATTATTCCCCGCACCTGTCCCTTGTTCCAGTCTCCTTCCTGTCCCCCTTTAAAAGCCAGACGCAGTCGCCAATCGAGGCTCTGCATCTGATCTCCGCATCGTGTGAGCCCGGGTCCTGGTTGCTCCTGGCTCTGTTATGGTTTTAGCTTCCTGCGCCTGTTCCTGTTCCCTCCGCCGGTCCCGACCCGATACCTGTTTTTAATCCCTTGTTTTTGGATGGATTACATGGCCATGGACCTTTGCTTTCGTTTTGGATTCTCCCTTTGGATTTCTTCTGGATTGTTTGCCTCAGCCACACCTCCCCCGTGAACCAGCGAACTTTGGACATGCCCCCCCCTGTTTTCATTCCCATATTCCTGCATGACTTTTTCCCTGGTGTTTCCTCACAATTCTGGATTGTGTCGTCCACATAGGGTCCGGAAACAACTGTTCCATTACAAAAACGTTCCCAGTTATTTCCATTTTGTATTCCATTCACTTTCAGAACTGAAACAAATCATCTATGCACAGTATATATTTTTTTAAAATGCTGGCGCAAATGTGTGTTGAAAGCAATAGTTGCACAGCCTTGCAGAAACAGTAAGACAAAATCATGAAAGCATTGTCTTTTAACTTCCATTCTTGCTGGGATATGAGATTCTGAAATATTTTTTTATTGTAACATACAGGTACCCTTCAAAAGAAATGCAATTTACTTTTTTATTTTAAATGGTATTTCTGAAGCATGCATGGTAAATTTTACAGATTAATAATTAAACTTAAATTAAAGGTTTTTTTCTACTGACAAAAAAAGTTGATTTGTTAGATAGGTAAAAGATGTTTTTAATACGTAATTTGATGTACAGGAGCACAAAACACATTATTGAAGTTCAATTTCAGTCTTGATTAAAGTACACAAGCCACATTTTCCACTTATAGAATGTGATTTCATTAAATTTTAAAATGACCCAAGTTGCCTGCTGTTTCTTATTATTTAAAGCTAACAAAAGGTGGAAAACAGGCTCCTGTATTATTTGTGTATAATCCAGCTGGGTGCTGCTTTTTAATATTTGGGTGACGTGGGTCCTGCCTTATACAGTGTGTTGAGCTCTTGAGAAGAGCGATTTAATTTAAATTAAATACCTATCTGTTGTAAGTATATCTGTTTTCAAAGGTGCAATATAGTGGTTAAATGGTATTTACTGGTAGGTAAATTGGTTCTGGGAAAAGTGGACCTGTTGTGAGTGTGGATGTGTTTCTAGGCCAGTTGCTTGTCGGGACAGGCTCCAGCTACACCACAACTGTGTGTTGGAAAAAAAGTGGTTAGAAAATAGATAAATGAATATATATATATGGTTTATATTTATAAAGATGTTAAGTGAAACCTAAGTGTAGAAAAAATAAGTCCAAGGATCCATTTTATAAGTTAGAATCGTAACTGTTGCAAGTCTGTTAAAATGTGTTTATATATACGGTACATACACTAATTTAAATGTAAATAACTAACTTTAAATGTAAATCCTCTACAGTATATCATATATGCCAAAGTATAGAAAAACAAGCCTTATAAAGGTTAGGTATCAGCCTGGAATAAACCTATTACTTGTTCCTTTGCAGCCTATGCATATTGACGCAGCTACCCACCTGAACTTATAAAGGTTAGCTGTGGTACTTCATGGTAAAGCAAGAGCACTTTCAAATAGCACACTAAAATCTTTCCTCCCTAAATCTCCTCCTAAATTCAATTGGTAAAGTTATTTTCTACTTTTTCCATTCTGATATGTGCTGTAGTGAAGCTGCTGGTGTACAACTGCCCTGTGTTCTCCTATATATAAAGCATCTTATGATGCTTTGGGATGAAAATATAATATGAATACAAAGAATCATCATAATCATTATTATTAATAATAATAATAATAATAATTGCTTACACCTATATAACGCTTTTCTGGACACTCCACCCAAAGCGCTTTACAGGTAATGGGGACTCCCCTCCACCACCATCAATGTGCAGCATCCATGTGGATGATGCGACGGCAGCCATAATGCGCCAGAACGCTCACCACACATCAGCTATCAGTGGAGAGGAGAGCAGAGTAATGAAGCCAATTCATAGATTAAAGATAGATTATTGGCAGGCCATGATTGGTAAGGCCCAATGAGAAATTTGGCCAGGACGCAGGGGTTATACCACTACTGTTTTCGAGAAAAGCCCTGGGATTTTTAATGACCACAGAGAGTCAGGACCTTGGTTTTACGTCACATCCGAAGGACGATTAAGAATTCCGCATGTCATTATCTGTAACTACATTGTGTTTGAAACTTGTGTCTGTGTTTGAAATTTAGTTTGACAAACAGGGTATCTGTATCTTATAGTTGCTTTTTACAGGAATAGGTTAAAAAAACATTTTGAATCCAAATGATTCAAAAATCTGACAGAACCTTTAATTTTAAAAATTGTGCTGTGGATCTCACATTCACAGCTGGAAAAATACTGCATTAAATATACAGTGTTAATGCCTTTTCTTCCACAACAGCCTTTAACATGCCTAGAGGAGGACACATCAGCAATAAAAATGGGATGCAATGTCAGACTGTCCTTGAGTATTTTAAAGAAGAATTTCATCATGCATTATGGTAACTAGCACTTTAGTGAATCACAGAAATCTCGTATATTCTTTCATCAAACTTCATACCTTACATCAAGCTAAGAGTAGTAATTGCTCTGTGTCAGCCACGCACTGGAAAAACATATTTAATTCATGACACATTTCGCTTTAATTGGGCACAATGAAAAGGCACTTATTTTAAACTGTCGATAATAGCTGATATCGTGAGAACTCCACGCATAATTAAGTAATTAAATTGCTAATTAAACTAAAAATTCAACAAATGTTAAATGGATTACTATCATTTTAATCCTTGCCTTGCAAAATTAACTTTATTTTGCTGAATTCGGTATACATAAACAACATAGTTAGATCACAATGCGGGGCTGTAGTATTTCCAGATCATGCTATAATTACAATACTGTTCTGTAGAATGTGTGCCTCAATTGCAATGTCATGAAAATTATTTTTAGCCCACAGGGGATTTAAGAGCAGCACCAAACTATCATTATGATTCTCCTTCATGTCCTCAAAACAAAATGTACATCAATGGCATGGTGGCGCAGTGGTTAGCTCTGCTGCCTTGCAGTGTTGAGACCTTAGGCCCAAATCCCTGGGGTTCTATCTGTATGGAATTGGCATGTTCTCATTGTGTTTGCATGGGTTTCCTCCAAGTGCTCTGGTTTTGTCCCACAGTCCAAAGACATACTGGATGTCTTCTGGAGAAAATTGACCCTAGTATGGGTGTATGTGTCTATGTGTGCCCCAACCAGTATGTATCCTGCCTTGTGCAAATTGCTTGCCAGGTTAGACTCCAGCTCCCCCACAGTCCTGTACTGGATATAGTGGTTAGAAAATGGATGGATGGGTTATCCAATCTGTAACTCATTATGCTTTTTTTCCTGTTTCACTGGGCATATGAATAATCCCGGAGGACAATGTGTATATGCAACAATCCAAGTAATAACACCCAATAATTGAATCCATCTTATCCAATATTTATCCTTCACAACACGTAGTCTTTTTTTCATCTATATACAGGACAATGTTTTGACCAAAAATGCAGAGTAGATAGGAAAATTGGTTTTAATGTTCTTTAAAGGCATACAGTACATTACCATAGATAAAATTACGGCTTTGAATTAATCCATAAAATATCTCTTTTTCTATTCGGTTTCTTAGGCATGCATTTTGATTCACAGGAAATGCATGAAATCAATTTCAATTTTAAAATGTTCTTCTGAGTACAAATAAAACTTTGTTGTGGGTTCATCTCTTTCTGTTGATAAGAACATCTTAAACAAACTATGCAACCATGCTGAAAATGATTCTGGGGCCTGACAGCTATGACTGAATTGATCTGCAGTCATTTTTGGTCTACTAAGCCCAGCAAGTACTTGTTTTTACCCCCGAGATCAGTTCTGATTCAGCATTGTAATTCCACATCATCCCTTTTGAGCTTTGAAATAAGGTTCTCCCCAATCGTTTGCACTGCATTAGTGTTGTTTCATTGATGTAAAGCTACCCAAATTACACTTCTGAGTGGGCAACACCTGAGAAAGGCTGCTTTCTCTCCCTCCTTCTCTCAGTTAATTGGCCCACTGAGTATAGGATAAGCTCTCCCCTACCTCCCTATGTGCAACTCAGACAGGCTCTCCTCCAGGCAATGTGCTGAAGTGTAGACAGCACTTTATCTCTCCCGTTCTGCACCATTGGCGCCAATTAATGTAGCAAGGCGAGGGATTCAATTAAACTGATGGCTGTGATATTAGGGTAGCATTTGCTTCATCCTTAATATCAACTGTTCTGAGAAAAATAGAGGCAACCTAAGAAAGAGTTTATAATCTTTTACAAGACGTAATGCAACACACAGCTACTTACGGTGAACAAGCCGAAATGCCTAAATTAAGTGTTCAGCCAAAACCTGCTAGAGGCATTTGAAAGCTGATTGCGTTTGAGTTTTAATATTAAATGATCGAGTACATTAATGAAAGCCTTTGCCTTTTAAACAAGAGATATCAAGCTCCAATTAAGTCTCAACAATTGTGTTTAACTCAAACATTTGCTAGTATGTGTTTAAAAATATTTCTGGAAGAAAGATCCATCAATCAGTAAACACCCTCTCTCTGTAGATGCTTTGCTTATCATTATAGGTTACACAATACTTTACTTCAAGCAAAATATGACAAAACAAAATCAGGCAAGAAAGGAACGAAGTTATGTCAATGAAAGGGACTGATTAATGACAATGAAGATTAATGTGCAGCCCATGTGTCTCAGAGTACCATTCTTCAGCATTTTATGTTTCAAAAATAAAAAAACAGCAATTCTTTAAATGATGAGAAACAAACATTCTGAAATGTTTTTTGCAAATGTTACAATAAAGGACATTTTGGCTTTTGCAGAAAAGTGAAATGGCAAAAATGTCATTTTTATGTAGCATATAGTATCTCACATAAAAAAATGACATTTGATGTTGGAAAAGTAATGCTGGTAATTTTAATTTCAATTAGCATTAAATGTTTACAAACTGAGATATGTATATCTTTGGGAAAGTAGTATTCACCCATAGTCAGCTTAAAAACATTAAAAAATTGTTATAAACATGTTTCTTTATCTAATGAATATTTTGTGGGCACTAAAAACAGAAATAGGGAATGTATTGTTTAGAATTTACATGTTACATGTTTACACATACTACACAGAAAACAACATACTGTACTTTATTTAGTTTAATTTTCCAAGAACAAACAATAGCCCTGGTCTTGTACTGCTCTAAATTCTCTATTCTAATTAATTTTGACATACTGACATAAGATATACTGAGCTCTGTCACAAGGCTAAGAGGAGAATGCCTGTGTTCTTGGGGATCATGTGATTAAAAGGCAATGGATAAAAAATGGCTGCATTGTAGGGATTGCCTACAGCGAAAAAATACTCTTGATATTGGCACGTCCTCTAGCACTGTTTCACAGAGCAGTGCAAAAATGAAGAGCCTAAAAATATATTGTTTACTGTTGCCATAGATATTTAAGATTTGTGTTATTAACATATTCAACACATTTAGGGTACTATATGTTTCTTATACAAAATTGAATATAGTGATGGCGATAAGGATTTAGAAAAAATGGAATCTCCTGATTCAGAATGGAGAAAAAAATTATTTTTGTGATATTTTATTTAACAGTATGAAGCATTATTTTTGTTGTACATGCCCAAGTGTAAATTGTGTGATTTTCTAGGCAAGTAGAATAAACAAAACTGCCTAAAAGTCATGGTTCACTTATATACACTGACCATAAATGGGAATTATTAATTTTGCAGAAAAGCAGAGTCCTCTGCAAAATGCATTTATTCAAAATTATTCTGTTGTGAAATTATTAGATTATAGCTACACTGCTGCTGAAAACAAAGCACAAAAAAGCATAATAAATACTGTACATCTAATGGGGTGAACAGATTTTTGTAAAACCTCATTTGATTTAGGCACTTGTGTTTTACTGTGCTCAGAAACTGGTTTCTTTATTAATATGCAGCATCTATTTACACATACAGTATATACAGTATTTAGTCTGTAGTTTCAATTGGAGTCTAATGTTGGTTTTACTTGTAGAATGCAGGACACAATATGCAGTCACCTCCAAAATATTTTTTTGAGCTGGAATACTATGATGCAAAAGTATGAAGTAATAGTTTGTATTTTATTTTTTTAAATATAGGGATTTTTAGATTAATTAGAAAATGTAGCAGCCTTTTTTTCTGTTTTAAGACCTATCATATTCATTGAAACATAATAATTGTGCATGCATTAAATGTTTTAACCATGGCACTCATCGTCATCACAACCCTGACACCGCCAGATTACAACTTTTGTGTTTCACATCTGAGTGGTCTGTCATGGTCTTTTGAACCTCCTGCAGGATTCGTCCAGATTTTACCCCTCTAAAGCAGCACTGCACAATCCACTTCCTTCTAGGTTCGTCACTTGGTTCTATTTACACACACACTGTACTGTCACAAATCGCACACAATTGCAGGCATCACCACATACCCACGCACACTCCACACCGCACGTACTCATGCGCCAGCTGATATCACACGCCTTCCTATTTAAACCCTCTCTCCTCAAGCCATCCTCGCTCACCACTGAGACTTTTCTCAGCTAGAGCTACTCAACCCTTCGATAAACATGAAAAAGAAAAATGAAAGAAAAGTTTGATTGTATGAGTATGAACCACCTTTGCTACTGTATATGACACTTAAGTTGTTCAGGTGCACAAAATTACTTCGACAAGTCACGCAATGAGTTGAATAGCATTTGTCTCTGTAAGGTTCCTCAGTCAGACAGTGAGTTTCAAGCAAAAATTCAATCATGAAGACCAAGGATCTTTCAAATAACTCACAGATAAAGTTGTGAAAAGGCACATATTGAAGAAGGGTATACAAATTCAAAAAGAGTCTGAGCATCTCTTTGAATATAGTAAAGTTACTTATTAAGAGGCGGAAAGTGTATTGTACCACTCCAATCCTTTCCCACTTATGTACGGTTTTGGCACAGGACTCACATTATATTATTAAATAATAATAATTATAATTATTAAAATCACCAACATGAACTGTTCATACCTCTTTTGAATTAAGCTAAACCCTTCCTATGGGCCATAACATAATTGTATTTTCAAATCACTCTTGAAATGTTACCATATTAGTATTCAGTGTTTATACACAAGGTGAACTTTTTATTATTAAGGATGTTTAGAAAAATAGAATTTTTGAAGCAAGCACACATTTTTTTACTCTTGGATAAATTTATGATTCGAGGCTCATGCTTAAAAACCGAATTATTTTTCCAAATCAGGCAACATTCTGTAGTCTTCTGTGCTTTAGAGCATCATCATTAATTAACATCTTACTCACAGATTTTCTGCCAGTCTAATACTCAAGAATGTCATACATAAATGCTTATCTTAAATGTCACTTCCTGGCTGGAAGCCACACAAGCTAATGAACTCAGAAGGCTTCTCCTGTCCTGACCTTCATCACTGGGCACCTTCTCAGTGGGGGAGTATGGAAAACTACTGAAAATCAATCAGTGAAGAACCCTCTGTGAGTTAACTACATTTAGCATCACTGTACCACCAGAAGTCATTTTAGCAGTAATTCTTCAGTCAAACCTTTCACATAAATCCCCACCATCATGTCCAATACTTTAGATGGGCTTCCCAGTGTTTTCCAAAGGAATACCAAATGAAGGAAGCAACCCTTCCTCTTAGGCTCATAAATAAAAAATCTGTGAATATCAGTAAAACTTGCATTGGAAGACAATATAAAGAATTTGATTTCTAAGTTTCTAAAATGTAAGAAAAATGTAAGAAAGGTAAATCTTTCTTAGTTTTGAATGGGTAATTATTTTATATTAATTAAAATAATAGGGGCAGCAGCATTAACGTTGCTCCCTTCACAGGGCTGGAGCCTTGCGTTCAATTCCAGACCTGGGGTGCTGTCTGTATGGAGTTTTTATGTTCTCACCTTGTTTGTGTGGGTTTCCTCCAGGTGCACTGGTTTCCTCCCACAGTCCAGCAACATACTGATAAGTTAACTGGCTTTATCGATGATGAATATGATAATAATAGATCTTGCCAAAGGTTCCCATAGAGATTTATATATGAGAGGGGATTCTTCTCTGAAGTGATGCACCTACAATATGTGAACGACACACAGCAGCTGTTATGCACCAGCACCTGCAGTGCAGATCAAATCAGGTTTAGAAGTAAAAAATAACTTGCGTCACAAAATTAATTAAGGGGAAAATTTAGGACGCTTAGACTGTAAAACCCCATAATGTATTTAGCCAGGATGTTGGGGAATCTGGGTTACAAAGTCTACATGTATTAAAAAAGCAAATAGCATCATTACAGAGTCGTCTGGGATGTTTTAAAATTTAAAACGTATATATAGGCAACAAGAACAACCTTTTATATTCATTGAGCGTTCATAAGTACAATGTTAAGATTGTGATTCTTCAGAAGCATAATTCTTATGGCACCAAAGTCTCAAAAGCATGAATAATTTTTACTGGTGTTAGCCATATTAAATTGTTGTTGTTTTTTCATACAGAACATCAATTTCCATGCTTATTAAACAAGGCCTTTGCAAATCTCCTAAATCCTTTCCCACACCAGAGCCAAATGGCTTTGTTAGAATTGCTCTAACAAAATATTTACTAAAGCTGCTCAGCTAGAATGCCAATTCAGCACATTTTAGATGGTTTGGACAAAGCCTTCCATGTGAAAAACGGGACTTTACAAAGTTGGCAGTGGGAAGAAACCATCTGTGGTTAGAGATAACCTGGTCCTAGATGCTGAATCAAAATGGATGATCTCCATTATTTTATGTATTACAAAATCAAACATGATTGTCATTTCTGGAATGGCAGTTGAACACAGATGCAGCAGCTCACTGCTGCACTATGTTTTCATAATAGTGACAATAAATATTTTATAAAGAGGCCAGATAACTCATTCAAGGTCACATGTATACAGCTTGAACACTGACATAAAGTAAATTATTTTTATATTGATTTGGCAGTCTGTAGCTTTATTAAAATGCGAACATTTAGTCATCTCTAACATACAATGCTTTGCAAAATAATTCATAGCATTCGTAAGGTGTCCCATTTTGTGAACTTATAAAATAAAGCATACACATCTTTTTAAATTTAATATTTTATCTAAAACCTGAATATTCAAACTGAGCAATTCCAATGGTTAAGAAAAGTAATGTTACAATAAATGTTAACAAAAACTCATATACTGTATGCCAATTGCATTTATGGTATTTTCAGACCCTTGATCTCAAAATTTGGTTTTGGTTGATTAAATGATTATAGCTTCAGGTCCTTTTTGAAAAATCTCTGTCATCTTTACACATCAGTTTTGTGCAATTTTGTTCCATTCCTCTTAGCAGATGTGCTCACGAGTCTCAATAGGAATTGTGTCAGGACCTTGAGTCAAGAACATTCACTTTCTTATTCTAATGCCATTGTAGAGTAGCTTTGACCTTCTGCTTTGGATCATTGTCCTGCTGAAAGGTGATTTTTTGCCCCAGTGTTATGTTTTTGGCTGGAAATAACTATGTGACTATAGTTTGCTGGGGTCCATTTTTCTTCCTGTCCTCACCAGCCTTCCAGTACTCGTTGAGGTGAAGAATCCCCATAACATGATACTCCCACCAACATGCTCTAGGGAAGGTATTGACCGGGTGTGAGGCAGGTGCTGTGGTGGGTCTGTCCTAAATGTAACATTTGGCATTTAGACCAAAATGGTCCAGTTTGATCTCATCTGACAACACCTTTTTCCACATTTTTAGGATCACTCCGGTGCTTTACTACTACTGAATGTTCATTCAGGATATGAGATGGGTTTTCCATTCTGCCTATTGTTGCCAGTAGCTCGTTGAATTCTTTTAAGGTTGGCTTTGGCCTTACAGTGGCATCCCTCACCAGTTTTCTCCTCGCCTGGTTGCTCAGTTTGGAAGGACATCCTGTTCTAAGCAGTGTCTGGGTGGTACAATACACTTGTATTTCTTGATTCCATTTCTTGACGATTAAGTAGATTGTGCTCAAAGGGATATTCCATAAAGTATTGTTTTGTATAGTTTCTTTTCCAGATCTGTACTTTTCAATGACTTTATCTATGACTTTCTTTGAAAGATCCTTAGTCTTCATGAGTTTCACTACCTTACCAAGGAACCTCACAGAGACAGGTGTTTCTATTCTGAAATAGTGAGAACCACTATTATTGCACACTGTGGCCACTCAATGAATTGTGTGGCTCATTAAGGTCAATTTGTGCACCTAAATTAACAGCAAATGGTTTAAATACTTACTGTATACAATCATGACTTTTCCACTTTTCTTTCATATGATATATTAACTTTTGTTGTTTTTTTTGTTTTGTGTGGATTTGATTGTGTACCGTATATAACAAATATTAATCTCTACATTAAAGTGTTATGATTACAAACTTTAAAGCAGCAAAATATGAAAAGTGTGCAAGAGCCTGAACACTTTTGCTGGGCACTGTATATTGTAAAATTGCTATTAATATTCATCTTGTGGCATCCAGATGTAATGGTTTGAAAAGCAGAAGACTTTTCAAAAAGTAATTATGATTGCTAAAAAAGAGACTGCCACTGTGTTATAAGTTAATAAAAATATGATAAACAATTTTAGCAGAATATTTTCAATATCTACACATAAAATAGGTATTTCTGCAGAATTAGTTTTTTTTAGTTTTCATCCTGATCACTGGCAGAAGTGAAACATGTGGCTAGTATTGAATTACCTTCATAAATAAAGTTTTTGTCATAAATTACCTTCATAAATTAACCACCTCAAGGAGTACTATTGAGAATTTTATTGCTGTGACTTTAATTTGAACAATTTTCACTTAAATATATTAAGAAATCACTGCTTGAATGATCTCTCTTGTATAGTCCAGTATATCTCATCCCACTGTATTATTGTAATTATTCTTAGTCTAACTTTGCCAAATATTATTTAGTAGATTAGAAACTAAAATACAAACAGCCTATTTATGGTGACATTGTCCTTGAATTTGTTACTTGCATTCAGACTTTAATATAAAAGACTAGCAAATAGCTGAAAAAAATCAATCAGAAGGAGTTGTTTTGTTACAATTGAAATCTAATATACATAAAGTAATTGATGAGAAAGGACCCTTTATAAGAATTAAAAATAAGTTGTAACTGTAATACTTAGAATTGGAAATAATGATCAGCAAAGTTCTGATTGATCATATTAAGTAGTGCCAGCTGAACACTGAGGTTAGCTAAATAAAATGTAAATTAAATCACAACATTTTTTAACTTACTGTCACACTGAGCAGCATATAATTCTCACCCACTTTTCTCTTTAGGCAACTTGTACATTTAAGTTTGTTCCAGGAAGGCAGTGCTTTGATAAAAAAAATAAAAACTTCACATAAGTCATCTCCCTCACATGGTATACAGGTAGAGACATGTGAGATGCACAACAGCATCTCTTACAAACTGTATTTGTAGTGACACTGATAAGATCCAATTCAATCCTCATGTAGGAACTAATTCTTGTCTGAGGTACTGTGCAAATCACAGCATATCACGTGGCAAATGGCTCTGACAGATGGTTGTATTAGAGGAGTGTGTGAACAGGTCTACAGTCTCCCCATGTGATCCTCACATTCAATCTGTCCTGAAAAGTCAAGCATTGTATTGTGATCTATTAAATCAAAATCTGAACTTAATGTACATTTGAACAACGGGCATCCATGGATACTACAGCAATTAAGCAGCATCTAATGAGGACAAGAGGAGATTAGAGCATGTTTTACAGTCCAAAGTCCAAGAATGGTAATTAAAATTACCATCTATGGTAGACTATGCTGTGACTAATCAGCAAAAAACTACCAAAGTTCTACATCATCACCACTGCTGATGTCTTTATCTGTGGTGTATAAAGGGACCCAAACAACTGATTGTCCTGGCAGGAATGTTCATGTTAATTTTCATGCAGTTACCAAAAACAATTCTCTGTCTTCATTGATTTGGCAACAGTATTTTGACATAATCCATTGGGATTCTTTCATTTTGCCTATATGTATCTGACATGTTCATTAAATTAAAAGCAAAATCTTGGCTGGGATGTATGGGATGTCTTCAAAAGTCAGATCTTGGATTGAATTGATTTTAAAATCATTATAATGTCAGATGTGGTTAAGGTAAATGATTGTCATATCAGTAAAGCATTGATATCAGTAAAGCATGCTTTAAAACCTAACATTTTCTAATGTATTCGGTTTCACGGAATTACACTGTTCTTCCAAGCAGAAAAAGTCTGTATTCTTTATGGAGGCAAGAAGATTAAATGGATTCTTTGTACGAAATACGCTAGCAGTGCCTTACTGGGCTTGAAACACCGTGAGAACCAGAAAGAAAACAAAGTAAGAAACAGATCACTTGAGCATACATGCACAGTGGTGAAGACCTTCCTAGAAAATACCTACAATACTTTTACAGAGAGCCTGAGCAGGTGATCTCCCTTTTATTAATTCCCTGAGATCTGCAGCAGAAGAGACAAAAGAGTCATTGTCCATATTTCCATTCCTTTTACCTTCCACACCATCTCGTACAGGTCATGAACCATCATGCCCAGCCAGACCCAGGTCTGAGTTACTTATCACCAAATGATAAGTAACATTTAAAGCACAAACTACCTTGTATTTTTTTACTTTTTCAACAGTGGGTTCCACATTTTCCAAAGTTCCAAAGTTAGCTACTAACAAAGTGTATCTTTAGACTCCTCATATTTTCAAGATAATTTTTACATGCCAAAGAACATTAACCAAAAATAAAAGGCATACTGTATTTCATTGTTTATCTTTCAAATTAATCCCAAGATAAAACATACTGTAAAAATAACAGTTTTGACTTTGTTATTCCAAAGTTTTTTGGGCACACTTTAAATCTGTTGTTTTTGTGCAGGTCATTCTTCAATGCAGTGGCATCTTGTAGCTGCTCTTGAAATATATATTTACCAAATGGATATTTGTCATGCTCTCACATAATCAATCACCTAACTTTCCTAATTCCCACAAACGCCGGCACATTTCCACGACCACAGATAATCAGACACCAGCCTGATCCAATTCCCGGAAACAACAGTGCACAAACTTATCATCCTATCATGTCTCTCACTTTTCACTGCACCTTCTATTTATCCGTTCCTCAACCCGCACTTCACTGTTTGGTATTAAAAAGCCTACTGTTTTCCTGAGCTCTTCTCCTGTTTGAGACCACTGTTTAAAGCCTTCTCTTCAACTTTGGATTCTGACTCTGCCTGCCTTATCGACTCTGACCTCACCTAGCCTTATTGGAGTTGTTCTCTACCTGCTCAGGGTTCTTCTCAACGTACCCATTACAGAATACCAAGCCATTCAACATGAACCCCGCAGGTCCGAACGATCCTTTTTCCATCCTACAACAGCATTCCCAAACCCTGGGTCAGCTAACGGCAGCCATGGAGCAGCTAGTGGACCATGTTACTTGATCACCCCCTCTCCCATTGGTCGCGGCCACTATACCACCTCTGCCTCCTCCTGCACCCGCTACCCCTCCCCACCCCGGATAAGTTTGACAGTGACTCTGCCAATTGTCAGGGATTCCTGGTCCAGTGCTGGATAACTTTCCAGGCTCCATCCTGACTGTTTCCCCTCTGATCATGAAAGGATAGCTTACATTGTCTCTTACCTCTCCGGTCGAGCCCTGGTCTGGGCCACAGCGCTGCTTATCCAGAACGCACCTATGACAGTGGATGCTGTTCGTTTTCAGGCTGCCATGCAATCAGCATTTGGTAAATTTCACTCGCATCTTCTCACTGCACACCGTCTCTCCATCTTGCACAGGGACAACGTCCTTTACAATATATGGCCGAATTCTGTTCCTTTGCTCCTCAGACAACTTGGAATCAGAAGTCGCTCATTCGCCAGTTCTGCCAGGGGTTGTCCGAAGAATTAAAACGTCCCTGGATGGATCACCTCTCTCTCCCAGATGTATTAGCTGGCAAACAACCCTGCTCACCCTTTCCATCTGTGCCACCCATCGGAAAAACATTAAATTCCTGCTCCTGGATTCACCATCTCACCCCCTTCTCCTGGGTCACCCCTGGCTTTTCAAACATGATCCCCACTTCTCCTGGACTCGTGACGAGGTCCTGGCCTGGAGCTCCTGCTGCCACTCAGAGTGTTGTATTTCCCCCCCCCCGTCTGAGTTGCTGCCACCTCCACCTCTTCAGACCCCTCATACCACATTCCTCTACACTATACAGATTTGAAACAAGCTTTATGTAAACAGGGAGCCCTATCGCTCCCCCGCACCGCCCATACAACTGCGCAATAGACCTACTCCCTGGAAACCAGCCACCTAAGGGGCGCGTTTGTTAACTTTAAAGGACTGAATCGGATGCCCTTGAGAAATATGTACAAGAATCCCTAAAATCTGGTTTTATCCGCCCCTCCATGTCACCTGCCTGTGCCGGATTTTTTTTTCTCGTATGGGAGCCTTAGGCCTTGTATAGATTACAGGGCACTTAATGACATTACCGTCAAAAATCGCTACCCCCTTCCTCTAATACCGGCGGTACTTGAATCCGCGAGGGGCGCCACTATTTTAACGAAATTGGATCTTCGGGTTCTCTTACAACCTGATCCGCATTAGGAAAGAAGATGAATGGAAAATGGCATTTACTGTATGACCACTCATGGACATTATGAGTATCTCGTTATGCCATTTGGCCTGGCCTACACCCCTGCCATTTTCCAAGCCTTTCTTGGAATGATATCTTCGGGGATATCATTCATAAATATGTCCTGATTTATCTGGATGATATCCTCATCTTTTCAAATAACCTACAGGATCACTTTCTCCACATTCGGGAGGTCTTTATGCTGGCTTATTCAGAACAAACTTTATGTGACATTAGAAAAATGCATATTCCATGCTTCTAGGGTTCAGTTCCTAGGTTACATTTTTTCCCCCATTGGTATTGAGATGGACACCTCAAAAGTAACAGCCATCAGAGTCTGGCCCCCTCCTAAAAATTTAAAACAGATTCAGCGATTTCTTGGGTTTGCCGATTTTTATTGCCGCTTTATTCGTAACTTTAGCACAGTGGTTGCTCCCATTACCTCCCTCACACGCAAAGGTCCTAACTTAGGAAAATGGACAACTGAGGCAAACCAGGCCTTCCTTCATCTAAAGCTTTTTTTTTTTACCACAGACCCACTTCTCTGACACGCATATCTCTCCTAACCTTTTGTGACCGAGGTTGATGCTTCTGTTCATGGTGTGAGGGCAGTTCTCTCTCAGCAACATGGGGACAAGCACATCCTTCACCCTTGTGCCTTTTTCTAAAAAAAACTGTCTCTGGCCAAGATCAATTACAACGTGGGGAATCGTGAGATGTTAGCCGTCAAACTCGCTCTGGAGGAGTGGAGACATTGGCTGGAGGGTGCTCAACACCCGTTCGTCAGTATTACGGATCACAAAAATTTATCCTATATCCGGTCAGCAAAACACCTTAATTCCCAGCAGGCCAGATGGTCCCTCTTCTTTTCCAGGTTCCGTTTTGTGATCATCTACTTGCCCGGACCCAACAATGTTAATGCAGATGCCCTCTCTCGTCTTTTCAATCCTCCAGACCTCGAACACTCCTCAGAACCCATCATCCCCGCCAGTTTGATCATTGCAGCTATCCAGTGCTCCATTGAAGGTCAGATCAGACATGTCTTGGTCAGTAACATGGTTCCTGCACAATGTCTCGCGGATAGGCTATTTGTCACCAATCATGTCCGGTCATGTCCTGTTTTGCCGGGCATCCCAGCATCAGCCATATGCTGGATCTGATTTCTGGTGACTTCTATAAAAACTGATGTTGCAGACTATGTTCGAGCTTGCTCGGTTTGAGCCAGGACTAAGACTCCCCACACTAAAAAGGCCGGACTCCTCCAGCCCCTCCCCATCCCCAATCGTCCCTGGTCACATATAGTATATCCGACCTTCAAGGCAAGACCACAATAATGGTTGTAGAGGACCAATTTTCTAAATCTGTCCACTTTATTTCCCCGCCTGCCCTACCCTCCACCCGAGAGATGGCAGACCTATTTGTTCATCATGTCTTCAGGCTCCACGGCATCCCAAAGGACATGGTTTTGGACAGAGGACCTCAGTTTGTCTCGAAAGTTTGGAAGGCCTTCTGCAATTCCCTGGGAGTCTCGGTTTCACTTACTTCCAGATACCATCCCGAGGTCTCCCGGCCTTCACTGTCAACAAAACCCTGGACTCCAGATGGCACCAGGGCTCTCTCCAATATCTAGGGGACTGGGAGGGATATGGTCCTGAAGAAAGGTCATGGGTCCCAGAAAAAGACATATTGGACTGTAGTCTGTTCCAGGATTTTCACCGCGACTTCCCAAACCAACCAACTGGGGCGTCAGGAGCTGCCCATGATGGGGGGGGGTTACTAGCGCGCAAACTAATCATCCTATCGTGTCTCTCACTTTTTACCACACTTTCTACTGTATTTACTGTATTCCTCAACCCTTCCTCAACCCACATTTCAGTGCTTGGTATTAAACAGTCTGCTGTTTTCCTGAGCTCTTCTCCCATTTGAGACCACTATAAAAAGAAACCTTCTCTTCAACATTTGTTGACAATCTTCTCTGCCTCTTTGGATTCTGACTCTGCCTGCCTCACCACCGACCTCGCCTAGCCCTGTTGGAGTTGTTTGCTACCTGCATAGGGTTCTTCTCAACGTACCCGTTACAATATTAACCAATGGTTTCTTGTGTACCCTGGAAATATCATGTGCAAAGGGAGATAATGCAGTACATTTATTTTTATTATCAGTAAATTCCTGCTGCCAGGAATGTCAATAAAATAAATACTGTTTCTTATCAACTTTTTAGGTGAAATATGTATGAACAATAGCTATAAGACACTTTTAAAAATGTGCAGTTCTTCAATATAGTAACTCTCTTATCTGGAGTGTTTGTACACTATATGCCTTGTACACATTGTTCTGTGTTGAACACTCAAAAGTGGTCAGCCCTTCAACCACAACTAACTATTGCCTTTACATAGTATCTTTTATGGAGGAACGTCTTCAGATATGACTGGCAAAAACAGCACAAAAATAAATATAATATCTTATATGGAGGTACACTTTTGGATGTTCTAGTGGACATATATGATTAGTCATATGTGGTTAACATATTTTTTTTCTGGTGTTTTTCCAATTAATATCTATATCTTTATCCAATTCTAACAAACAATGAAAAGCATGCATTTCTTACATTGAAATACACAATGTGACTCTTAAGTATCATTCTTGGAAGTGAAATCCAAAGAAAAACTATTTAAATTTCACAGTGTTGAGTATAATTTTCAACCTGTATTCTGTATTCACATGCTACATTAATATATTATGATAATTGAATTGTGGAAAACATATTCAAAGCATTATATAACCCACAACACCTGTACAAATCCAGAGAGTATCCTTGAAATGAAGATATTGCAATTATAAGGAAAGTGTATTCTTTTTGGATTCATAAAATGAAAATCTAACATTTAGTTGAGTAATGACACATTTATTTTCATAAGAATTCTGATACCTCATTCTTCGGGTTCCCACTGTTTAAACAAGCCCATCACCTAGAAGTAAAAATTCTACCATTTAAATAATTTTTAGTGTCTGTGCTCTAAAATCTAGTCTTTTTTTCACATTGCTCCTATTGGTTATGGAAATGTAAATATTTAAAGCTTCAGAATGTACAGACATACCCAATAATACAATTGAAGAAAAGGTTTTCAGTAATATTTTGACTTTTTTATTATATTATAATATTTGAGGTTTGAAAAATGACTGGCTATATGGACAGGAAAGCTTAACCTCACCCCCCCTCCTTCCCATTCAATAAATGGAATTTGTAACAAAAGGTCAGGACGGATGACAACAACCAAGTTCAATCACACTAACCTATTTTCATTAAACACTCCATAATCCTTTCATAACACTTTATACTTGGGCGTTATTACTCCTAGTGAAACTGAAGGAGGAGCTGCACTGGAGTTAGGGATGGTGGAGAGTGCTTATGTTAATGAATGCTGGGAAATAGTGGTCTCGAGTGTCATTTTTACACCCTAGTGAAGGTGAAAGGTGGGAATTGGGGCCTGTCCTTCTCCTGAACTTTCATTATGAATGCCTTTAATTCAACAGCTGAGACATTAGTCTGTTTAGTCTCATTTTGCTCATTCTTACGTAATCCAGTCAAACGTAATCCATGACAAACTTCTGCTTCCTTATATGTAAATGTCATTCAGAAAAAACACAAAATGAAATATTTGTCATATTAAAGTTCATTTAAATTGCCTACCTTTACTAGGTTTTGCCAAATACAGAGAGTATATGGCTGAACACCCTGAAGCATGATTTGTAATTTCATTGATTGCTTTAAGCAGACTAGATAATCTAGGATCAGAGCATCTTTGTAACACTAAGACACATTGTTCACCCGTATTCCTTTTTGTACAAGTGTGCATTGTACAGCTGCAGTAGCACTTCAACAGAGGCATTATTATAAGGTGGTGAAATGAAAACTTTTTGCAAGACATTGTTTACTGTTTATTTTTTAGATAAGTACAGTAGCTGTTACTCAATCTTTTACACTAAAAATAATTACAGACAGTAAATACATTTATAGTCACAGACACTCTCTGAGTAGTGCAACATACACAACTAATTTTTGAATGAAGAAAATTGTAAAAACTAAGTTTTATTCCAACTATTGAAAATAATGGTAGAATTCTATAGTATTGCTTTCTTCATCATTTGCATTCTCTGAATATTCTTAGTGAATATTCTGCTTCTCTTCTCTTTGTGCAATGATTTTGCAGCTATTTTTCCACATACATATAACATTTCACTGTGGTTTCCCTGATCTGTGTTTTTCATGCTGTCTTTATCCACTCTGTCCTCCGAATTCCAACAGGGACGAGATAGAGGATTTACATTAGCTGCTTTAATCCCAAACATGTTCAGAATGTTATTGACACCTCTCATAGAAATCATAGCCTTGTGCTTTAAAGGGAGCATTCCAAGAAACATTAACTAGAAAGGTTAACCTTTTGTGGTCACCAGAACAGGGAGCCATTTTTGTTGCATACACAAGAGTGAAGTGAGAAATATCAGATAGTGGTGTGTGCTTTCCCCCAAAAAATGGCTTTACATTATAGTACATCGTCTTCCAAATCTATTGGAAATCAAGGGTTTCCATTCTGAAAAAAACACAATCATATTTTCTAACAGAACTTGTTTTCCTTAAACCTCTGTAAAAGACTGGAACTTAGAGCTAACTTTAATTTCCATCCACAAAACAGACCTGCAGTAGACTTTCTTCTAAACATAAAACTGTTTTACATTGTTTCATTTGAAAGCCAGTTATTACTGTACTGTACCTACATGTATACCTATAGAAGTAGGCATCCAAACAATGACTTTTCCTGTGAATGCAATAACTTTTGCAGTCTCTGCTGCCACAGTCAAATTAAATTTCAGTTTACCTCAGCATTATACATATATATGTACTATGTTCCGTTTCATGAAGACCAAAAAGATGTCCAAGACAAAATTGTGAAGACGCATAGATCTGGGGAAGCTATGAAAACAAATCTAGGCTTGAAATTTCCCAGGAGCTCAGTCTGCTCTATCATTAGGAAATGGGAAGAATACAGAATCACTCACACTCTTTCTAGAGCTGGCAGGTCTCCCGCACAGAGCAACCAGGCAAGAAGGACCTTGGTCAGAGAAGTGACCCAGTAACAGTTTCATGGCTGCGATTGGAGAACCTGTCCAAGTACAACAATCTCTGAAGCACTACACACACACACACACACACACACACACACACACACACACACAGAGCTCCTATGGTGGAGTTGCTTGACAGAAACTGATAGCACAATAGACCATGTGGCAAAAGATTCTTTGGTCTGGTGAAACAGAAATTGAACTCTTTGTCCTGAAAGCAAGGCACACACTGAGCACAACTCATCACCCTTGTAACACCATTCCTACAATGAAGCATGGTGGTGGCAGCATCATCTATACCTTTCAGCGACAGGGACAGTAGCAGGTTAGAAGGAACAATGAATGGAGTCAAATACAGGCAAATTCTTGAGAATCTGCTTCAGTCAGCGAAAGGACTTGAAAATTGCTGTTCATCGACATTCCCCATTCAACTTTGCAGAGCTTGAGCAAATCCACAATGATGAGTGGGCACAAATCCCCAAATCCTGATGTACAAAGCTGACATAAAGACATACCTAAGAAAACCCAAAGCTGTAATTGGTGCAAATGTGCTCCAACAAAGTATTGGTGCAGCAGGGTGCATACTTCATTAACCAATATCTTTCAATTTTTCATAAATTTCTGTTATAAATGAAAAATATTTTGCCCCTGTAAATGATTCTATATTTCATGTATTATAAGTCAAAAGTAAAATAATAAATAATTTCAGTGCATTAAAAATTCTGTTTTTCACAACAATATTTGCTATTGCTCAGGACTAAATACTTTCTAAAGATACTGTGGAATTTGTTCCTGGAAAATTTTCATTTATTTTATTTGTTGAAATTTGAAATTATACCTATAATTGTGTATTTTCCTTCTTTTTAAATATTGTACTTTTATTAATATTATCGCTAAAATTGAGAACAACACTGACACCACTCCCAACATTGCCAGGTTTCAATACCAGCAAAATACAACAAAAAGGGACAAAGCTAATTTCTTAATTAGGAACGTGTTTTGTACCTCTGTTTCCTACTCTCAGACCTTGAGGGGTTACTACCGCAAGATCCAAAAGCAATTACAGTATTATACTGACAGCAGCTGGTTCACCACTTGCAGCAACTGTTTTCATGCTCACAAATGAAAATGTGATCATTTAACTGAAAGAAATACACAATCATTATCAGAAATCATTCACTATTCATTGACGTGTCTATTATGTTTCCCAGCCCATATGTAAAGCTTGATTGGCATTTCATTTCTGGATAGGTTATCTCTGTCTATGTGTTATATGCTGGGAGCCATTTCATCTCCTTCCATTATGTGTTCTGATTGTCACATATGCCACTAATTGCTAATGAACCTGCTCATGTGCTTTCCTTTGTCTCTCTCTTTGTATCCGCTTTGAATTAAAATTGCTAGCACAATGCAGAACAATTGTCTACAGTTGGCAATAATATAGAGTTTAATGTGAAATTTCTTTCACGTCGCTGGTAATAAAAGGTGCCAAATGTGATGGAGATGGGGACTAAAGTTCTTTATTTATGAACAAAGAAGTTGTGCAAAATCCAGGGAGATGACGTGAAATTGCTTTTCATTCCTATTTTAAGAAGTTGGTAGTGAACAATTAACACTATTATTTTATCTTTCTTTTGCTCGAGAGTGCAAAAATAGGGAATTACTTGTACAGTACATGCCTGTCTGACTAATACTTGCAGTGATGTTGGTAGAACAAGAAATGGCTTCTATGCAGTCTAGTTCTCTGATTAAAAATACACTAACACAGGATAGGCTTTGCTTCCTGCTGCTGTTCCACCTAGCTAAAAAATGACAGGTGATTATGAAAAATACACGCTGTCAATCTACAAACCCACAAACCTTTGCTTTCTACTATTTAAACCAATGGTCTGTATAAAGGTAGTTTATTTGTTTTCTGCTATTTCATACTTCACTTTTGTAAAACAAAGAGAATAGGCTTCTGCTATTACCATATCTGTTTTTGAGCAAACAGCCCCTGCTTATTTTGAGTTGGGCAAATGATACAGTAAGTGCCGAAGCCCAGATTAATGTTTGTGTAAACTGTTTTTTATGCTATTTGCAGTTCATCAAGCAAACCTTTCCACATTTACCCTGGTTTTCTGACATGTGTCTGATAACTTAAATACACAAAAGATATTGTTTCTCTGAGCGACAAGCAGGAATGAAACCTGAGTGCAGATTAAGCTACCCCATTACACAAAGCTGAGGACAGAGTCAAAAGTCTAATGGTTCTGAAAAGCATCTCTGATGGTTTGTCGAGAACTTTTACCTCACGTGGAAATGCTGTTGTTGAAAGAACGCAAAAACAATACAACAACCAATTTGTGGGGAATGACCTGCGGTCCAGGTTGAATTCTCTCTGTCATCCAGAGCTCAGGGAATTAATTAGAAATACAGTTTTGAGTTTGAGGTTTAAAGATTTGTTTCCATCAACTAAACACTTGTGTCAAAAGCAATCACAAATTCCAGTTTAGAATATGTGCCTAGTTTAAAAGCAGTCAACAACAACAGAAGCACATTCTTTAAGTGTTCATGAATAGCTCAGATCAAGGGTTTCAAATACTGTTTTAAGAGGCATAGGGCTCTGCTGTTGAACCATGTTAAAGTAATTTGTCCAGCAATTGGTCTGTAATCCTGCCTGTTTTTCCATCTACAGTGTGCTGTAAAATCACATATGTGTCTTGGTTGGAGTGTTGAAATTTGTGACTGATTGCTTCTTATAAAATGTTATGATTCTTATGACGATTCTTATGAGTCAACTGTTATTTTATTTTGAACTTGAAAAGGCAGCATTAATCATTCGTCACACCTACAAATTAGCAATGCTAATGGGAGCATCACATTTGGGATCTAACATGTATCTGGTGATTTCATGTAATTATTTAGGATAGATAACATGCAAAAGGCACATCTGTGAACTGAAGGGGACCCAAATTAACTCAAGGAAAATCTTTCTGCCAAGCTGCAAGCCAGCATTTTTAAAATGACCCTTAATGTCATTTTGCAATCTTCAGGGAACAATTTCGTGCATTGAATAAAACTGATCTAAATGACCCGATCTAAGTGAGAAATGTAGGACTTTCTAGAATATTTTTTGTCAGAAATATGTTGTGCAGATTTTGTTTAGATTTTTTAAATATGTTTCATTTGATTTTGTGAGAGTTTGAGAAGGGCCTAAAAGATAAAATATTTTGAAATTTGATAAAGAAAGTATTATGATAAAACGACTGTAAAATATAGACATTTTAATAGAAGATTATAAAGTAAGGAGGAACTATATTTTCCATGTTTGTAATATAAGTTGAAATGGCTGGCAAAATCCTATCACCACCTCCTCGCCGTGCCGACTGGATACAACAACTCGTTGGAACTAATGGTGAAGGTCTCCGATGGCAGGCAGAGCGACACACCAATTGGAGTATTCTCGGTCACATCTAAAGGCAATTGCCGACAAGCGGACCCTGCTGATGCGGGATTAATGCTAGGATGAAGAGGAAGGTAATATAAGTTGAAATAATAAGTATATAGATAAGGGTAGCATGGTGGGGTTCAATTCTGGACGTGGTGGGCTCTCTGCATGGAGTTTGCATGTTCATGTGTATTTTCTCCGGTGTTCTGGTTTCCTCCCACTGTCCAAAGACAGACTGGTAGGCTAAATGGCTTCTGGGAAAGTTGGTCCTGGTGTGAGTGTGCGTGTGTCTTTGTCTGTGTGTGCCCTCTAATGGAGTGTCTTACTATCCAGGGTGTACAGTATGCGCCTAGCTCCCGTTGCTTGCTGGGATAGACTCCGGCTCCCCCCTTGACCCTGTATTGGATAAACTAGTTAGAATAGGATGGATGGATATACAGCACACAGTACAGTTATAACTAATAAACATACAGTATACAAGTATAATATGGTGGCCGGCAAAATCCTATCACCACCTCCTCACGGTGCTGGCTGGATACAACGACTCGTTGGAACTAACAGTGAAGGTCTCTGATGGCAGGTGGAGCGACGTGCCGGTTGGAGTATTCTCGGTCGCATCTAATGGCAATTGCCAACAAGCAGACCCTGCCGATGCGGGATTAACGCTAGGATGAAGAAGAAGATACAAGTAAAATATGGTAACAGAATATTAACAAGGACACACAGTACAGTATAAATGCTCAGGCTATAGATTTCATAAATAGTGCAGTTAAAAAATGAGATCTAGTCAGGAACCTTCACCAGAAATTCCCTAACAGCTTTGTACAGCATATATTTTTATGGTTTTCATATCTCATCTGTTCTTTGTTAAAATGGTATTCATTCTGTCAGAGACAACACATCTGCAAACAATGTTTGCACAAAAATTCCTGCCAGAATTAATACCACAGTTTTGTCTTGGCTTCGGGCCGATGGTACTAGATCGAGAGATAGCAATTAATATCTTTAACTAATTTGTACTGGATACCTGTTTTCTCAGCGTTACACAGGTTGGATGTGACATACATATCTACTTCCACAATGCTTTTTTAAAATTACAATAATATATCATATAAGATGCAAAGGGATTTAAAATAAAGTAATAGGTCCCAATAAGCCATATGCAGTTTAATAAAATACAATTCAGAGAGATCTAAGAAGCTTCAATTCCAATTCCCTCTTTAAAGGAATCAAATGAAATGGCACCTGAATGTATTCACCCAAACTGTGGTAAAACTGACATTTTTGAAATGGCTCCATACACATTTTATGATCTTTACATGCCTATAGAGTACAGTCTGGATATGAATTTGCTATTATATCCTGACTTACTGCCTTAGTTTATATCTTAGGCTTAAGAGCCCTACAAACCAAGAACCTGCACAAGACAATTAAAAGCCTCACAAAACTCTGAACATACATATAAATGTCATGTTAGCTTTAAAGAATCCCAGCTTGAGTCATTACAATTGAATTTAATTACAGGTAGTTCCTGAAATGAGGATCTGTCAAATAAAAAGGTCACAGCAGTTGGTTTATATTGTTATTGAATCTGGCCCACTCCATGTTCAGTTTCCTAAAATAGAAACAAATGTCACACTTCACAGTAACAACATACAATTTTATCTAAAGGCGTACCTTTTGTTGTGTTGGATTTACAATCTTGCAAGTCTCTGTCCACATTGCAGTTTGAGAGTACATAAAGAGGGTTTTGGTTTGCTAACATTGATTTGCATTACTCTGACTTTCTTTAAAGTGCAGGAGACAAATTCTTAGCCAATTCATTCTCTGTGACGCATTGAGAATTCATCTATAGTCGTTCTAAGAGTGAAATGCATGCTGATAGGTTTTGTTGTATTCAGTTTTATTGTAACATGTGTGGTGTGTGCTGTGAGCCTAAGGAACCAGAATCCCTGCTCCAGACAAAATGTGAAGAAAAATGTGTTGATTTTTGCAAGAATACTTTATGTATTGTACTTTTATCATAAACGCATATGAGAATTGCAGGACAGCTCTTTACAATTAAAAAAGCAACAGTACACTACAATACACCTGTAAAAACAAAAATGACTGGAAAAGAGCACAAAACTATACTATAAAATACTATAAAAAACAGATTGATTAGAACAGGGCAACAAATCAAGTTGTCTGGTTATTAAAGAATAAGCACCATCTTGATTGCAGCTTACTTCTCAACTTCGATGCTAACATCCTGACAAAGATACTGACCCATTGTCTTCAGTCAGTCTTACCATCTATCATTTTTTTTTTAAACCAGACTGATTTTATAAAAATAGTCATTCCTCCTTAACCTCATCTAGTCAATGTTATCTGTAACCCTTTTCACTATCCAATCCTGAAGTCTAAAAAAAATATTTATTGGATTAAGATATTCTGCTCTTCCACCCAGCCTTCCTTAAGTATTCCTTACATATTTAATCTCCATCAAGGCACAAGGCAGGGAAGCCCTCTCTTACCCTTACTTTTTCCCATCGAATAGCCTTGTCTTTATCCTTGCATAACAGCCAAGAGGTACAGTACATGGTATGGGCAGAGAGGGCCAGGAAATCTCTGTGTGCACATACAGTAGCATTCAATTCTAACCAGCTTCCCTACAGTATATTCACCACATTCTTCCTATATTAGAGCACTTTGGAGAAATCCCTGGATATAAATTGAATTTGCACAACAGTGAATTATTTGCCATTATTCCTGCTCCTGTAAATTACCAGCTTTCAAAATTCCCATTAACAAATTGCACATGACAGGCTTACATCTCTGGGTTTCACAGTAACAAGCTCGTATAAATTGAATTTTACTCCATTATTTGTACATACCAAATATGATTTAGCTTGATGGCCCACTCTGCCTTTATCATTAGTTGGCCTACCTTTAATTAATTATCTTAAACATGGTCTCTGAAGATGATTGTATATCCCAAATGTTTTTTGTTCCCAGTGCAAATAAAAAAAAACTCTTCTTCAATTCTTTTGATCAAATTGGCATGTCAGAACAGAATCAATTAAAATTCTGTCATAATTACAAATTGCCATCATCACTACAATCCAGCATATCAATGTTCCTATTAAACCTCCATGCACAGCAATCAATTGCAATACACAAAGGGAGAATAATAATCTACACAATTAAACATTTTAATTCAGTTTAACAAACTTTTTCACGATTCATCACTAAAATTTGAAATGCTGCAATTGTTAGAGATTTCAGGTACCTGAAGACTGGAAACAAAAAGGTACTATAAGAAGGTAGTGTTTGTCTTTTAGACTGATATTATTTTATTAATTCAAAAATATTTTTCATCATCACTTTGGCTGGGAGGATTTACTATTTGGTGCTTAAGATCTTTTTATACAAAAATGTGCCCTGCCAATGTTTCTCACTCCTGTAAAACATGTGTTTTTGAGTGTTAGGTACTTTGAAGTCTTCACAAATTCCCAAAAGCGGGACTTAATGCCTCATGGGGAAAACACGGTATGATTCCGAAGCTCACAAAACAAGCATTGCCGTTGTAATATTTACAGTATGTTAGAACTTTTAACTTTGTCAGAAATAATGTTAGTATTTAATGGTAATAAGTAGTTTTCATGAAAATGAATCCGGTAAACTTAAAACAAAGCATTGTTTCCCTCATAATTCAAGTTATTGCATGTGCAAACATAAATTAGATTGCTTTTAGAGTTCACGTTTTCATTCTTAGTAGACTACATTCGCTTTACTTTTTACTTTGTGTTTTCATTAATGCAGCACTACCATAAATAAGTTCATAACAGCACAGTGAAAACAGACACAAAACTAAATTAAGTGAAGTCTCTCCCTTCCACTCTCCTGCTCCTGCAGTTTAATTCTCTTATCTTATCCTTTTCCACAAGAGCTGAGACTGTGATAAGTTAGGGGACCATAGAGGCTTTTAGTGGTACTGTATACTGTATAACACTTGTTTTATTTCACAGCATAACACTCACAAGTATTTTTCTCAGAACAGATCTACACATAGCACACATCTGTCAGTTTTCTGAATAAGAAAATCATAACCCACGATGCACTGCTATATAAACTTTGTTAACCAACCTATACATTTTCTATAGAGACCAATGCAGGTTGGGTGATATAGATCTGCGAGTTGAAGATGTGTAAGACGGTGCTTGCATTTACTTTCTAAATGTGTAGTCCATGAATAAGCAAATTTGTTCTGCAAATGCTTAAAAAACTAATAGTCACTAATAGTTTTGCGACATTACAAATTAAATAGGTGAAAATGCCAATGCTGTACTCATAAATATCAAGGTTTTACTGTAATTTGTTTGTTTCACTGTGTGAAAGCAGCTCTGGATTAAGCTTCCAGATTCCAGCAAGGTTATGAAAAAAAATCTAGCTCTACATTTGGAGCCCCAGCTCACTTATAATCTCTCTGACATCTTTGTATTATTATTTTCATTTAGCCGCAATGGCCAAAGTTGTTCAGTTCTTTCCAGCAAAAGGCCATGCTTACCATGCTCATTGATACCCTGAGGTAAGCTAATAATGTACAAGTGAACCTCATCCACACAGGAGGCCAACCAATTAGTGTCTCCTGAAAATATAGTCTCTGAAACAGGGCAGAGGAGACTACATACTACATCAGCAGAGAGGCCGAATGTGGGTAGAGTCTTCTCAAAACCCTTGACTCAGAATATATTCCCTCAATACTCTACTCCAGACTCTGTTACAGGCTGAGATGCCTTTTTCAGGCATGCAGTATAAATGTGTGTTTTATTCTTGCCCTGCTTTTATTAACAAACATGCAAGTGAGTAAACAAAAGGCATGATATTTGTACATAAGTAGCATGTCAGTATGCAAGAATAGGCAAGATTAGGTTCTGACCATTTTAAACTGTTGTCTAAAACTCTATTAGAATTAGTAAACTTCTATTTTCTAGATTCTAATGTAAATAATGCAGTAGTTGTGTTTCATAACAAGTTGTGTTTTGGGTGCTAAAAATGTTATTTTTCCAAGGGCAAAAAGTCATGCATAATGTATTATATCAGATGTATATCAAAGCTTCAGACATTCATACCGCATCTCCATGCTCCTCACACTCTGTAAAAAAGCAAACAATTGCATGCTAATGCTGTAAAGAATGCCAAAAAAGGTGTAGCTGGTAACTTCTGAAACAAATTAAAGATCAAATGTTTTAATTTCTAAATGCTTTGTTTTCTAGTTCCCATTATGTGCTTGACTCCCTGTTCAATCTGGCTATACTGAACTTTGAATAAAAGTACAGGTGTGTGTATTCATTTACTGTATCTTGCTTGTAAAGTAAAAACAGTGTTGACCCTCCTGGAAGAAGGCAAGATTCACTGTCAAATCTGCGTGGTTCTCTGAAGCAAACATAAGCCTTCTTATGGATGTTAGCCATGGGTATACAGCATGATGTAGTTCAGGTGGGTAGCGGCACAGGAACAAGTAAGAGGTTTCTTCCATGCTGAAAAGAGCACCCGGAGAAGGCTCCATGGCTGAAATTTTATGTTTTCTTTCTTTTCTTTTCAGCATACAGTATGGTGAGCCAAGGAAAAATAAATAGCTGCTTCAGGTACTATTTTCTCATTTTTTCAGGAATCCTGTCAAGTAAGTACTTTTCCAAGCAAACCCAGTATTTTATTAGATCTTGTAAAGCTTCTGTACTGCACTTGTAAAATACTGTAAGTTAAATTATGATATACTATTATAAAAAACATGAAACATCTTTATATATGTCATCAGCAGACACTAAAATGTCTCACTAGCAGTTTTAGACTAAATATTTCAGACTCTAATCATTGTTTAAACAGTATATTAATAATACATTACCCATACATTACATTAGTAAACCAGCAGTACAGTAACAATTCAAAACAATTCAAGAGTATTTTTTGCATTGCTAACTTTGTCATTCAAATGAAAATTACATTGAAAACAATTTTTTTCATGTTATTTGAAAATGTTATGCACAACTACATATTGTGAAATTTAACTTTTTTCCCTTTAGGTATACAGTATATTCTGGTTCTAGAGACAGCAGTTATAACACATCTAACTGACATGATAATGACAACGACACACGCATGCACAGACACAAATGGTGTCAGACTTTTGAGTTCTCTGAGATGAGAATCCTTTGACCTTCAGTATCTTTCTATTGGTGACTCCATTAATCAGGGTAAAGCCTGGCTCTTTGCTTCACAGAATATTCCAGAACACGATGACAAGCTAATCCTTGGCCTTCAAAGATAAAGGTCCTTAGAGTCAATATTGTAATAACAATATTGTAAGGCGTGAAAACATTCTCGCTATTCAGGCAAACAACAGGATGAAGTCTGATCCGTTCCCAGGCCGGAAAGTGTGGTCTGCTTATCGCCGAAGGCTTCTAGGAATGCTCATCAGCCATGTCTGCAGCTCAGTTTCAAAACACAAATCTGTTTTTGACTGTGGTGTGAAATTAGGAGTATGTGGAAAAATACTTGAAGAATGAAAAATATATACAAGATACTGCTATGTTCCTTGTTTATTAAATAAAGTGTGAGCAGGGAGTTAAGCACAATTAAGGAGGGATAAAAACAGGGACTGTGTTTAAACAATCTTTTTATTCTGTTACTCAACATATGCAATATGAAAACAATCTTCCCACTGTCTTCATACAAGAAGGTTATAATAGTGTTATCACACTTAAGCATTTTGGTTATGCATGCTGTTTCTTAGATTATAAAAGGTGGAAACAAAGACATTGGTGGATTTAGGGACCACAGTGAAGAAAACTAAAATGGGTAGTGTTTCCAAACCTTTGGTGTATGGTAGTGTTTTGCAGTAATTATAGGAAAAAAAACAATATTTAATAACTCCATACCCACAAGCAGTGCACAGCAAGAACAATTAGAAACAAGAGAAACCTAAATTCCTGTCCCCATTACCCCCACCCCAAAACCAGCATGGTAACCCACCCCTTACTCAAAATATTATCCAAAGTCATCCAAAACAAAAGACCAGTAAAAAGGTAAACAGATAAGAGAAGAAAAGAATGCCAAATCTGTAAAAGAAAAATAAAAAACAAAAAAACCTGCAACAGAGTCTTGTGATTTTTGTTGTAGGATTACATGCTTTGTTCAACAAGATAGTACTGGGACTGACTCTGTGTATGCAAAATGTAAATTGGGAATAATTTTATTTCAGCAATATTCTCAAACTAAATGTTGTGGTAACTTTCATGGAACAATTCAATATATTTTTACAGAAATCACATACTGACATTTAGGATATAAATTATTCAAACTTAGAATGTTTTAATGTAACATATTCAGTTGCAACACTGAATGTGGCAGCTGGCCTCCCAATCGTTTGCCTTCCTTTATAATTGCATTATATAAATATTGTAAACCCTATTGCATGCATGAGTAACACTGATTTTTATGTTGTCCTATATCATGACATATAGTTTAATATTTTTGTATAATATCAAAATAATTGGTTTTGTTCATAGTGTATATTACAGCATAACAAGTTAGGGAAGAACATAGTTTGAATAAGGGGAAGTTAAAATGACAAAAAGAAAACATGGTTCACCAAGTGTCACGAACAGTTCTTTCTCGGCCCTATGCAGACAACACAATCCAGGGTAGTGAGGAAACACTGGGGAGAAAAGTATTCAGGATTCGGGAATAAAAAACAGGGAGCGTGTCCGAGGAGTACTGGTGGTCGGGGAAGGTGTAGCGAGGCAAACAAATCCAGGGACGAGTTCAAAGAGATATCCAAAAACAAGCATAAGTCCATGGCCAGGCGATCCATCCAAGACGGGAGATTAAAAACCAGAACCGGGTCGGGACCGACAGGGGGAACGGGAACAGGCACGGAAAGTTAAAAGCATAACAGAGCCAGACGCACCAGGACCCGGGCTCGCATGATACGTGGACCAATGCAGAGCCCTGATTAGTGTCAGCGTCTGGCTTTTAAGGGGGAACTGAAAAGGGGCTGGAATAAGGAACAGGTGTGGGGAATGAGGCAAAACAAGGAAGGGCTGGAGCGCCCTTAAGAGGAGGGGTTTGCGATCGTGACACCTAGCAAGCAAATGACACATTTTTCCAATTTTAACATGACACGTTTCATTTGTTGTCTTATACAACATACTGTAGTTACACAGCAATAGCCAGATGGCAAGATATAAAAAAACAGTCCATTGCAGCCTCTATCTGGCCCAAATCAGTCGGGTGTGATGTCTAGGAGTTGTGAGCTGAGGGCCTCTGACAGGTCGCCTTGCTCTAAGGCCAGCAGCATGGAGCCTCACTGGCATTGTGTCTGCCGGCAGTTTCAGCAGTAGTACGGGTGGCAGATCTGAAACGATCTCTCAGATGGACCAGTGTCGGTCCTGCTCTGGTGTGGTCACTCGAGCCTGACTGGATCTTGGACGGTCATCTGTCCTGCTGGTCTGCTGAAACCTTCTCTGCAGTCAGGACACAGTGGAGCGGCTTACTCCATAGTGTCTGGCAACGCTGGCACATGACATGCCTGCCTGCAGCATGCCAATGGCCCTCTCCCTTGCTTCTGGTGACAATCGAGGCATTATGGAATGCACGGAAAACTGACTAAGTTTGGCCTTTTTCTTGCAGTGACCTAAGCTTTGAATTAAGGCCTTTTTAAAGCTGATCAGGCATTGTATCACCTGGACCTCGCTGGGTAAAAGTGCACCTAATGAGCTTTTGTGTGATTTGCAAGCTGCAATACATCACTGCACAAGCTGTATTGCTGGTCAGAGGGCTTAAAACAAATTGACAACTTTTTGTGAAAGTACATAAGCTGTAACTGTAGTATTCTCATTCCAGAAAATGTTGCATTTCTTTTTTACATCAGTATATGTGGATAACTCGCCTGGCAGAGAGAATGATAACGCATCTGTAATGAACCCCCAGAAGAACAGAATAGACCCAATAATACCAAAACAAAAGTGTTAAATTAAGAAAAGTAAGGATAGAATGTGAATGATGATTATGATGATGGTTAATAAAATGAAAGAATAAGAGGAAAATGAAAGGTTTGAAAGACGTTTAGTAGCATTCCCAACTAAAGATGTACAGAACACACTGCTCCATGGAATAATGATTGAATGAGGGTTAAGGAAGATTGAATGTGAATTCTGTAACACCAAACCAGAAACATGGTGAGCATGCTTAGAGTGGATTGAATCAACATTTGTTATAAAATCCGTAACTTCAGGGGACCAACAGTCAATGATTAAATGAGACAATTCGGATGCTTTCATGCACAGTTTAGAATGAAACTCTAATCGAAGGAATGGCCAGACAATGCTCTGTGCTGAAGACTGCTTAGTCAGTGAATAGAGAAAGTAGTGTAGGAAATAGTACTGTAAGCCACTAACTGCTGATTTATAGAACAGTAGTGGCTCAGAAAAGACAACTATCTGTGATGAGTCTACTGTAATTGGTAGAAATGGGGGGCTATGAAAGAATTGTTTTTAGAAGGACAAATTAAATGAAGTAACAAATGGAAAGTTCAAGATGTGAAGTGACCTGAGAAGACCACTGAGTATTAAGAGGAGACACTGGAAAATGACCTGAAAGGTATAGAATTAACATCAGAGATGCAAAATCTGTGAAAAACATAAAGTCGGGGAGCTCAGACACTAGATTGAGTGACATGCAAAACAGCGTTGAGGAATACAAACAGAACATATTAAAAATTGGTTATACAAGTAGATATAAACCCAAGTGAGATTCATGATTCATGCACCTTTTTATAATTCATGCACCTTTTTATAATGTGTACTATAGATATACAACTGACTAGAAGAGCACAGGGGCTCCCATTAAAGGATACAGTAGAATCCTAAAGGATAGTGGAAGTGGCAATATGGTAGAGTTCTTAAAGCACTACCAAGGAAACCAAGAAGGTTCATGCGGCCAGTGAGCCACAAGTTTGAATTGCATTTTTTTTCTTGTATTAAATCATTATTTAAGGACAAAAGGCTCTATACAACCCTATTATTCCCTCATTCTGTTTTTATTAAGAACAAACTCTGGACAGCCATCTGTAGTGAATTACATTTAAAAGTTCAGAGAGGAATAACTTTGGAATATGAAAAAATGTTTTGTGAAGAATGATATTTTCTTATACATAGTGTGTGAAACTGTAACTGTATCAGGTCTGATTCTGATGAGTAGTTAGTAAAACATTACTTTCTTTTTAGTGACATTTTCCAGATCCAAGAAAATGTGTCATTTATTTCTTTGTTTAGATTACTTTAACTTTGCATTTTTGCCTTTTTTTTCCATGAAAAACTAAAACTAGTTGCGTCAAAAAAGTTGCTTTTTAAACTTTTTGATTTCTGGCCTTTTGTGAAACAGGGAGCAGTAGAAATCAATTGTGGGTTTGGTTTAGGTTTTATAGTAATTATATGTAAGTGCATGGTGGAAAAGGGATTGTGAAAAGCATATTGATTCAATTTATTTTTCACAAAAGTGCCATTGATTTTGTTAATATGATGTACACAAAAAGCTCTAGATTTTTCACATTCTAAATACATCTGTATTCTCACCATTTCAAAAAGCAACATTTGCTGTTTTGAATTCATGTGTGATCGTTTTAGTGCACTCAATAACAACAGGCAGACACTCAAGTACTGCTCTGACATTAACAATGGCATCTAAATGCATTTTCCTTTCCCATTCTGGGCACTAAAGAGGACGGCACTTTTAATGGCCTAGTAGTTGTTGCTCTACACAGTTGTTGAGCTCAGGGGGATGGCAAGCTTGATGTAAATCCACAGTTTCAACTCCTAGAACCCAGATTAGAGAGAGTTCTGTTTGTGCCCTCGAGGACAAGCTAGTGGAGTGGTAGGAAACAGGAAGGGGTATTTCATCTCAAACACTCTACCTTAGACACAACAAAAAAGATTCTGATCCACCAGTAGGCTCTTAACCACTAGAGGTTTCTTCCCACATGGTGCATATTTCTTTCAAGAGAGATATAACCGTATGGCAAGACCATTTCCAATTTTTCAAAGGCAGTGAGGGTGTTTTCAAAGGGTTACAACTGCTCACAGCACTAGATAAAAATATACTATAAGTAATACTAAAGGAATCATCTCTTTAATGAAGACCCTTAATAACACTGTTTCACGCAAGTGCCAGATCCACTTTTATTTAAACTAAGCAAATGCAGAAAATAGCCAATATTTGTTTATCAAATAAGTTATAGTATTTCCTCCACATCTAGGAAAAACAGCACATCATAACCCAGTTAAAGAAATCTACAAAAAACAATACATCTTAACCAGATTAAAGACATTCTAGTGGCATGTTTTAATCCATTTTGATAAACTTATCTCCTTCCGATAAAGTTATATGCTGGTACTAGCATAAGCTTCTACATTTGTTACCTGCAAAATATTAATTTTGAATGGCGAGTCTACCTAAAAGGACTATCTGGTTTGATTTGTGATCTTTCAACGCAAATGCAGTATAATAATAAAAAAACAACTGGAAACAAATGGGCAGATGACGTCCAAGGGAGATAAATATCTTCAAATATACATGAACTGTACATGTAAAATGCCCCTTATCTGGAAGAATGTGTATGAGAGCTGAATAGGTTTGAATAAAAGAGAGGTAATTTATCATTTAATCTGATAAATAGACTTCACTAAAAGCAACTCTTCCATCTGTTATTTGTTTCTGATATGTACTACAGCAGTCCTACTCCCTTAGATTCATCTAGTCCCCTCATCTGCACTGCTACCTTTACAAAAGAAGCCTTAAACTGCACCGTGTGTCACTCAAACCTATTGTTCAGGTCCAAAACAAAATGTGATTAGAATGCATAAAAACTGTTGTAATTGCAAACTAGAGCAGCCTCCAGATCTGCACAATACTATTTATATGTTGATATCGAAATGAAAAAAAGTATTGCAGGCCCTGACATAACAGTCTGTCACATACAGTGTTTGGTAACAACAGACATTTTATAACTTTTTACAAATGTTTTTTTTTTCTATAGGATATGGGGTGTAAGGAGGACATTTTCCAGTGTTAATGAAATGGCTTAGTATTTTATTGTTTCAGGTCTTGTGATGCCAAAATAATGTAAGTGCACACAAAGGTAGCTAACGTGAAATAACAATGAAAGGAAAAATCTCAACCACGACCTCCGACCACGTTAACAATCTGCATGAGGTTACAAAAGATCCCTCAATAGTATGTTCTATTCGATTTAAATTGCCTTGGCATACAGCTTTGTGACCAAAACATTTTCATATTTCTGAATCAGGTCAATTTAGAGAAAAGTGACTGCTCTTTGGAGTTTATAATGTTTGCAAAGCCAAAGTTCGCAATAAACTAATATGTCACACTAAATGAGATGATATAGAAAATGTGACTGTTATAACCAGCACTGTTTCCCCAGAGAAAGGGGGCAGATGCTAAAAGAGGGCTCAAAGCCCCTGACCCAGAGCCAGCCTGAGGATAAACTGTGCGCACAAGGCCTCGGCCAGGGTCCGGAAGCAAGTAGGACTCATCAGGATCGGCCCTGACTCCAGCAGAAAGGGCTGTACTGGGTGGCGGACAGCCCGCTGGAATCACCGTGGATGCAGGCAAGCAGACTAAAGGACTGAAAGGCAAGAGGGGAAAGTGCAGGGAAGGCTGTTGCAGAACAGGAAAGAGCCACCAAAGTCCAGAGCTCTGCTTCGTGCCAGGGCACGGTACAGGGGTGAGAGACATGAGATCTGTCACCAGGCTGAATAGGACACATGCTCATCGGGGGATCTTTTCTAGAGAGATTAACTGTCAGTGAAAATCTGCACAGAAAAATTCAGAACTAAAATACTGTGGTAACGGAAGTGTTCACCCCTTTGCCAAAGTAAAACTAAATTAGCTCAGATACACAAAATCACTTTGATAAAACTGATTCCTCAGTCGGGTAGTAAATTTCAAGCAAAAGTATAACCCTTAAGACCAAAGAGCTTTCAAAACGTCTCCGGCATAAAGCTGTAGAAAGGCACATATGAGGGGACGGAATGCCACCAATGGCATCTTTGAAAGGGCTACAGAGGTCAAGGGGTGAGATGGGAGAAAATAGACAGGAGTCAACAATATCCACATCAGTCTACAAATCTGGCCTGTATAGCACAGTGGCAAGAAGGAAGCCATTACTGAAGATAAAACAACAACAAAGCATTTAAGTGATACAGCAAACTATGAAAAGGGTTTTCTTGCGGTCAGCCAAGACCAAATTGTAACATTTTAGACAAAATGCAAAACATTATGCCTGGAGCACTACAATCACAACTCCATGCCTACTGTCAAGCATTGAAGTTGGCAATGCTATGTTATGCGGCCGCTTTTCATTAAGCAGAGACTGGAAAACAGCGAGGGGAAAATGGAATCAAGCACAACAGAGGACAAGCTTAAGCAATACCCAATTCTGTTTCCTAAAGACCTAAAACTGAGACAAAAACTTACCTTGAATGGCCCAGTCACGTTCTGACAGGAAATCAATATCTGTAGCAAGACTTAAGAATCGCTGTGTATTAACATAACACTGTGTATTAACAATTCCCACACTACTAGAGAGCTTGAAAGTTTGTGAAGAAGAATTGACAAAAATTGCACCATGTGGGTGTGCAAAGTGGCTAAAGACTTATCCAAAAAAAGTTGTAGTTGCTAACTTCCAGTGAGTATTGACTCGGGGGGGGCGAATACTGATGCTATCAAGGTATTTTTGTTTTAGATTTTTCTCTGCAGCTTTTGCTGAAATTTATCCGTATAAAGTATCTGTTCAGTTTGAACTTTAAAGTTTTGATTAAAAATACTCCCTTAACAAGTATATCCATCATTTGCACTGTAAATACTTTGTCAAGGCACTGTATATATAAACTTTATACATCACTCTACATTATAATAAGTTCATAGATAACAACAGAAATCCTGACCATGGTTATTTAATCAACAGAATGTAAATGTCATTAACAAACATCAGATACTTATTCCTTCTCGTCATTAAATGTTGTGACTTCCATTTCCATTGAGCCTCAATGGACACTTTTCGAGATGGGATCTCCTCCCCTTTCATTCCTTGGTTATTGCAGGTAACTATTTTCCCCCATTGAATAGACTTGAGGTAGTAAATTTCCTTTGATAATCTCTCCAATCTTCTAGCCCATCCCCTTGATGAATCCTTCAGACAAACCAACCCCTGGGCTCTCCGGTTTCATTAATTGAAAAGCTGAGCCTTTGTGCTTTTCACGCATGTGCTTTTGTGTGTGTGTGTGTGCTACCTTTCCACAGCACCATCATAAGACTTGCTGTGGTTGCACAACACTGGAGTCCAAACTCCTTAGGGACAGTAGTACAAAATACATTTGGAGTCTATCCTTGACAAAGGCTGATAGCATCTTTCATTAATTCACTTGGGATGGCACACATAGAAAAAAGAAAAAAAATAATGTTAAGCCTTTCATTTTGTTTCCAGACTTACAATGGCTCAGACATGTGAGTCTGCAATCTTATTCCAGGAGAACAAAAAAGCTGGTAATCAAACTGTATCATGCTTCCAGCCATTATTCCCATGTACTGTGATATAACAGGTGTCTCGGTATAATTGTTGGAGCTATACTATGTACCATTGGATGCCATAGAACAAGTTACCCTTCCACAAAATCAGTACCATTACAAAACAAAGAAATAAAACAAAATGTATTACCATTTTTTCCATAAACCATAATTTATAACAACCACTGTACTGTAATTAAAAAATGAAATGCCAATCATAATATTAGAGAAGAATATACAGTATATTACAATTAATTACATTAATTCAGTAATTTTTCTTGTGGTTTAATTTAATTCTAGAGTAATTCAAGGTATTACAAAACTCCATTAAATTATTAAATATAATGAATGCCATTGAGGCTGACCATAATGTTTCTTGTGGCAAGTTGATTACATTAAAAATAATATCCATTCCTCTTCGCTTGTTGATTAGCAGCTTATTTTTTCCTTTAATAAGCAGTGCCCTTTGAGCACACTGCATTTATTAAATAATATTAAATCTTTTATGTTTTTAAGTCAAATTGGATAACATAAGAAGAATTCAAATCACACCATAAAATTGTATGCATTAATTTGGCAAGTAAATGTCAGGTTATCCTGAATAATATTTCCAGAGTAATTGTACATACAGTAAGGCTTCTTTACGCATTTTTACACCTGTATTTGTATTGTGATTATAATTTGCTCCATCTTCTCTCCGTCAGCAATTCTATCCTATATTTCTGATGGTCACCATCACTCTCCTACCCAGTTTTAGGCCAGTGACCTTGAATCAATGTGTGACTGCCCAGTGCACTCAAGATCTAGGAGTCAAGAACATCATACATTGCTCTCTAGTGTTACCCTAATGTTTAAATTTCTGCTTTATCTTCACTATTACTCTTACAAATTGATCTTTTATTATAATATATATTCTTTTTCATGGCTATTACCTAAATAAATTGCCATTAATTTATTTGAATGCTCATCTGTTTCTCAAAATATTGAAGTCCCATGTGTGCTGTTTATCCCCCCCAAAAAGCACCTAAGGTCTAGCCAGAAATGCTTATTACTATGCACTTAAAGGTTATTGAAAAGAAACCATTTTGTCTCTTTCTAAAAATGCGGCCATCCATACAGTACACCACACAAAATGTCATTTAGAGGGTTACTGTTGTCTTTACAGGATGATCAGAATCAAACGTCACTTTTGGTGCCTCAGATGTTAAATAACAGATTTTGATAGCTTGGCTTGTATTTTAAATAATTCAGTTGCATATAGATAAACTGTGTGTCTCTGCATCTGTTTTTGGTGAAGGTGAAATGCAAGGAGGCCCTTTTCTACACAAACACCAAATATTTAATCAGAGTAAGATTCCTCTGCAGTTCTAACTCCTGACCTCTCGCTGACACCAATGGAAGTTCTTAACTGAAGTTCAGGAGGTGATGACAACAGCCAAGCCACCAATTCACCTCACACATCCCTCCCCCACCCCATTTCCACCCTTGCAGCTACCCCTTGGTTAATTCCTGTGTTTGTGGGTCCTAGCATCCTCATCCTGTGGCCAGGACCCTCAGCTCAGCCAAGCAAGTTAAGCCCAATTTCATTATAAATAATGAACATCCTCAAACGCATCTAATTCTTGATTATTATTTTCCTTCAGAACTTATTTGAATATGAGTACATGGATGGGTAAGTCTCAATTACACCCTTTCAACAAGCTAATATAAATCAAAGTGGCTGGCTAGAGTTGTATTTATGAATACCCAGTTGTTGAGCTCAAGGGGAGTTTTCATGTATAACACAAGAGAAATGCTAAAGCGAACAAGCGCAGTATTAGATAAAAATGCACGGATGATTGAAATTGCTTGGCATGAAGTATTGCTTAGCAATAGTATTGCTTAATATGAAGCAAAAGCGAAACAGAAAAGAGAACAAAATTGGAAAGTTTTTCATTCAGCTCTCATTTTGCTCATGTGGTTTCTCCTTATTCAGGGTGGAATAACAGTCATTCTGTTTTATTTGGTTTGACAGATCAGGGGGAGTTCTTTACTCTTGTAATAACAGTCTGCAATCCATTCAAACAGAGGATAAAAGATTTACATATGGGCTGGGATGCAGTAAAGTTTAACAGAAAGAACAGAATATGAAATACAGAACAGAAACAAGACAAAACATTTTTTACATACAGTATATGCACAAAGGAACATTAACCCATCAAATTTATACACAAACATCAGTACATTAGACAGACTTTGAAAAATGGAATTTATATACATTTTAAAATCATAAATGTGACCTCGAATTCAACCTTCTAGACCCATGGGATGTAGTCAAATACTTACAGACATAAATTCCAAAAATTCCACAAAACAAAACCAATGTCCATTCATTGACATCTTCTTTACCAGAGAAATTAAGAGCACTTCTGCTAGACAGGAAAGGAAAACTGCTGAAAAGATGCTCTTCTCCCAACCGTGCATGACTGACTATAGTGAATAACTTACTGACTGAAAGAAATGTAATTCTGGCCCACATTGTTTGTCTGCACATTTCATCTGTATGTTATGATGAGCTTTGAATAAAACATTTTTTCAGTAAGGCCATTTTCATACCTCTGTGGCTAGACTGAGAAGCAACCCCCTGTGCCACTCATTACTCTCAAAATCAATAACCACGAAGAATAAATTGTGATTAGAGACATTCCCCATGAATTTTTTTTGACAAGGCGGGGTGACATGCAGTACACTGGAAAAACATCAGAGTAAACCAATTAATAACAAAGTATTTTGAATGAGAATTGAAACCAAGAACAAAAAAAATTACCAAGCAATTGTTGAGTTGTACAGTGTAGTTTCTGAATCTGTATATATGGATTTAAACTTACCTGAATTCCTTAAAGGCCTGATTAATCTCACTTTTGTCAAATTAAATAAACTGTATTACTGAAACAGGATTTTTATTTTCAGGATTTCTTGGATGAAGATTTATTGGGGAAAGGGTCTTAAACATTACGCATGCTGATAACTCCAGCATTTCATTTTTTACAGAATATATTACCCTTCAGGCAACATGTTAGTACAGTGTTTAGCGTTGATGCCTCACAGCGCTGGGGCCTTGGATTAAATTTCAAACATGTTGTGCTATCTGACTGGAGTTTTTTATGTTCTCCCCATGCTTGCTTGAGTTTCCTCTAGGTGCTCTGGTTTTCTCCCACAGTCAAAACACATGCTGGTAGACCAATTGGCTTCTGGGAAAATTGGCCCTAGTGTGAGCGGGTGCCCTATGATGGATTGATGTCCTGTCCATTGTATATCAAGCCTTGTGCCCACTTCTTTCTGGGATACACTCTGGCTACTCTGCCACTCTGAATTGGGAGAAGTGTTTAATATGGATATTATCATCCACAATTGTTTATATACTTGATGAATTGTAACTAAACTGATTTAACAAATAAAGTGTAGATGTCCATCAAGATGTTGCCACATTGCCATAAGTTATAGAAACACAAAAAGGAGCCCTACATATATTAATATTCTGCAGATATTTGCAATGATTATACTGCAATAGTATGAATTAACTATGGCCAATATGTTCCATAAAAATATACATAATTTTTCAATAATTTTGTTTATTTTTCACTTCAGAACTAGAATACACATATTATGCAACATACATTAGAAAGGACTGTTATGTAGAGAAAGTGCACAAAAATAATCCATACAGCTTTCTTTCTCTGACCTTCAAGGTACTGTAAGTAATTTCATAGCCTCAGAGTGAATGTTCAGTCCTTTCATTTTTTTTGTCCATTATTTAACCAAATAAGTGAATTGAGGAAAAAAAAGTCTAATTTATAATATTGTCCCATTTACCAGAACAATCTGAGCAAAGTACCTTGCTCAAGGGTACAACAGCAGAGTTCCACCCATAATTTAAACCCTCAACTCTCCAGTCAAGTCCACAGAGCCCTACTGTTACTAATACCTCACACCATACTGCTATCTGAAACACATGTAAAAACAACAAGTTAAATGACTGCTTTCAGAGTAACTAGGTTCCAATTAGACAACTGATTTGAACTGAATCTTGTTTAAAGCTTTTATCATTTCTTCAAAGATGTCACTTGCATCCAGCTCTTCACAAGATTATTTGAAGTCCTTAATCTACAAATTACTTTTCCTCTATCCACACAGGAATAACTCGTAAAATGTTTTTAGGAGAAACTTAACAAGATGATTTGAATGATTTAAAGAGCACTGTGTAAAAGCTACCAAAAGATATGCTCAAAGAAAACAATCAAGGTCAAGGTCAGACAATCAAAATGGAGACCTGTGTTACTGACTGTTTTAAAACCGACACTGCCGTCATTAATTTTAACTTGGATCCTGATGATACCCTTTAATTGCTCTTCTTCCCTGACAGGGTGAAAGCTTTTCAGGGCAATTGATGCATTTGACTGGCTACATGTCAGGAAAGCTATCTGTGGTTTTAAAAAGAAAAGACAGTGTAAAGGTAACAGGGGAGGTTACTGTGGCTAGGACCAGACTGACGAATCACTCACTATCAATCATAGGCAGTGTTACCTTCATTTAAATATTCATTCTAGTCTCATTAAGCCTTCTTCCTTTACCCTCTTGTCTAATTTACACATCACTGCATGTTAGCTAAAAAAAGCAAATGTCAAAAAATGTATGGATCTGTTTTGCATATATGCAATTAGGGTTCCCCCATTTCTGTCTTCTCCCTAGGGTTAGCTCAGATGAATATGGCACACATGAATTGTGGACAGTGCTAAGCAAAGTCAGTCAGGCTTTACAAACACCGGTCTTTGATTTATGGGCTCATGGCATATGGCTAGGAAATTGAAGAGTTTGAATAATTTTGATGCTAATTGTTTGGGAGGGAGAGTGCAGATGATCAATAGTTTTGCTGTTTAAGAGGTATTGATTTCTATGCCTTTAATTTCAGGCCCATTATGAACCAAGTGAGGAAAAGGTTACAATTCAAGTGGCGGTGTAATAGGAACGTGGAATGCTTCAGTGAAAATGATGTAAGCCTTGAGTTTTTAAAAACTAAAAATTATTCTAAGTAGGTACCCCCCATAATGTAGTTACTGGGAAGCAATGGAAAATAAATGGTGTTTGTGAAAAAGAAATTTCTGATATATGAATCTTTGAAAATGAGTATACTCCTTCTTAATCAGACACAGAACAAGGATTTACAGAAAAGAGAATATACTGTATGCTATGAGGCTGCAAGGTTGAGAGCTGAGAACATTTTTATGCACATAATAACTGTGCCTACTACATTTATTTTAGGCTGTCGAAGACTTTTTTGTTAGTTAAAGCAACTTCCATTAGTCTTATGGTTACTTGCAATGTCAACATATTAAGGAGCCTATGATATAAATATTTCTTTGCATTCTTCAGATGTGTTGAATCTCTCAAATTCGTTATGGTAAACACTTATGGTAATATGATAATAACCTCAAGACTGAACAGTAGCATTCTAAACATTTCATTGCATTCTGAAACTCGTGGTGGCTAACTAATTACCCCCCCAAATATGAGAGAGACTTGCTCACAGCTGCTGTGGATTTATAGATCATTTTTGTGGCTCAGATGATTACACTTTATTGTTTTTTGGGACACAGAAATATGCGGTTATATTAAAATGTCTTGTCTTTTAGCTTCAGGCTAGCATGTGTATTCCAGCAAACACAAAGCGTTGTAACCCTAATTTTGTGAGACTCATTTGCAATCATTTTAAAGACCATGTTAATTTTGTGGAACATCATACTCTATCAACTGCTATCCAGTAGGATTTCTCAGTATAAAACAAACAGAATGCATACCAACAAAAGTTTAAAGTAGTTACATTTTTCGCCTTCTCTTTAACACTGGGATTCAAATAAAATAAAAAACAGGTTCAGAAAGTGAGAGCAAGATCATTGGGAATTAATTTTCTTCTTGTGTAGTGGGTGTATCTTTGTCATTGCACTGATGTACTGCCGATAACCAATGCTATAGACCATAGCCTTAAACCACAAGAAGATTCCTAAACTACTGTATGTGTAAAAAAAATAAAGACATACAACATTTGCATTCATTTTCTTGGATAATAGTTGTGATAAAATATCCCCTCTGCTCAAACATCAGTATTCTTAAATCAGAACCACAGTACATCAAATGCTATTGCGGTCTGCTTCTCAACGAAAGATGAAAATAAAAACAATTAAGTTTCTGCTGCGATAGGTTTTGTTTTGTTCGTCTTGTATCCGCAGACTGCAAGAATGAAAGGAGAGATGATTATGCTATTCAGTAAACCCCCAACCAAGAAAAGAAAAGAAATGAGCTGAGAGGATGGCTGTATTGTCATGATTCAAATGACTGTCACCCTTGTGGGTCGGGTGTAACGCATGTCTATCCAAGATGATAATTTGAAGCAGTTTACTGTATATCATCTGAACAGACACCAGCCTGAACCCTATTTTCATAATCGTGTGCCATGATATCAGTGGGAATGAAAGCACTGTGTAGCCTTTGTTATGTATGACTTTGGAGTGAGGTGACATTCATCAGACAGCACCTTCACTAGTCAAGAGCCCATTGTGTGAGCCCCCTGCTAACAATGTTCATGTCAAATCAGCCACAGCTCTTGCAGCTGCATTTCACAGTGAAAATCAGCCAATATCCCGCTGGAAGGCTTTACAAGTTTCACAGACATTATTGTTGAACTCCTTTTACCGCTGAGAGCAGTAAGTGTATACAGTATGTATGTATAATGTATATATACAGTAAGCAAACACCTTATATACTAGCTCTGAGACTAACTCAAAATATTGTTATAATTGTTTGAATTCCTGAAAAACAATCTCCATTTTCATTTTCCCCCCCGTAAAATAAAGGTAAATTACAGATAAGCAGTTTCTGATGCAATACCTAGTGTAGGTTACGTCCAAACAGGAAAATAGCTAGAAATAAGCAAGAACACAGTGTTTCTCTATGGAACCTTCTTCAGATATACCGAATGTGTCTCTACTTATCCCTGTGCAACATGCAGACTGCCACAGGTCTACACTCTAACCTATTTCAGTTGTTTCAGCTGTCAAAACATAGATTTTTTTGCTTTATATTTTTTTTATTTTTTAAATATAAATTAAATAGGGCCTTTACATATCCTCAAATCCCACATCACAGCATTGTATCTTGGTGTGTAGACTCAGTGCCAGAATAATAAATATTTCTATAGACCCTTCTCTCAAAATTAGTTTTAAGTTTGTATTTTTAAAACATTTTGTTAAGATTTAAAAAAATAAAATAAAAGTAGAATTTTTATTCTCTACTGTCTAATGTAAAATTATAGAAATAACAAACATGCAAAAGTTAGGTGTTTTTGACAAAGGTAACAGTAAAACATACTCGAAACCAATGAGTACTGTACATTCCAATCAATGTACAACTGGGTGATTTTTCTTATCACAATTAAGAAAAAGAAAAATAGAAAAGGAAGAAAACGATGATCCTGTGCTTTGTGTTTTCTCTACATTTTCTTTTTAACTGATGTACACATAGCTATGTCAGTTTAATGTATCTAAAGTTTTCCTGCATACTGCAGTCCTCATGATTCCTCAAACCAGTAGTCCTCTCCTCTTGTCCTTGAGGGAAATAAAGTGTTCTGGTTTTTTGTTCTACCTTAATTGCCTAGCTGATCTAATTATTTATTTAATTGAACGATTTTCCCAGGTGTGCTGTTAATGAAAGGAACCCATAAAACATTCTGGAGTGTGGTCTTCAATGTCCTCCCAAACCCTCACTTATTTGTGGTCCTGCAGAGCCACACAACTGCAGGGTTTAGAGAAGATTCAAGATTCAAAGCATTGAAAACCAGTGAGAATTAAGGTCAAGCATGTCAATAACGAATTTAACTAAATAACTAGGAACTAAATCTATGATGAAAATAATGGACAAAGAATGAGGATTATTGTAGGCCAGATATCTAAGGACAATCAAAACCAATAGGTTGAAAAAATACAGTATTTAAAGAATAAACATTTAACATGAATAACAATTAAAGGCTCTTAAATATTTTCCAGATGAGATTTGTAGTATTGGTAATAGCAGGTTTCTTTTAAAAAACAAGGGGATTTAAATATCATGTTAAGAGTTGGCTCTGACTCTTACTGACCTACCTACTGACAATCTTTCTATTATCTTTATTCAGCTTTGGGTTATCTTCAACATTTCTCTCATTTTCCATATCTGAACTGGTACTGTATGCTACTAGTATATTGACTAGTTCGGCAATTTTAACTCCTGTTTTATACTGTTTACGTCTTCGGAAATTAACAGCCTCCAGGTAAAAGCTCACACCTTAAGAAAGATTCAACTGCCGAAATGTTGTTTCTCCTTTCTGCTTTTCATCATGGAATTAACCTTTAAGAGTTCTCCTTAGTAACACATCAAAACACACGCACAGAAATCATAAGTTAAAACAAATGCAGTTCAATGCCTTTGACTTTTCTTCTTCCATAAAAAGGAAGAAATTGCCTGGTGAAATTGAACCCATTCCAGCTACTTCCAGTCATCAGTTCTTTCAGTGAAACTTTAGAAAGAGGTGATTTTTTTTTCTGCAGTGTTCAGGGCTGCCAGCTGGTTAAGCCAGGAGAAGGTACAGCTGCACGAATGAGGTGTGGTCCAAATGAGATGTCTCCCAAGAGACTGTGATTCAGGACGCCCAGGCACAGCTCATTAAGAAGGCTGGGTAATTCTCTCAAAGACATTGTTTTGTCCAGAAACCAATTAACAAACACCCCTGTATCATAGCAGCTCAACTTACACGTTAATTTCATTTGCAGGCCTGTGTACAGCATGCACTTGGTGAGGAATGAATAAGCTTTGACGAGATAGAAACGGAATAACCTAAGCATTGAGGCTGATAAAAAGCTTGGTGTTATTCTGCCATAACTGAATTTATATTCTTATATACAAATCAACTCAGAGACAGGCAATCTCTTTTGTTGTTGTGCTCTGTGTGCTCTACACTAAGAATGCAATTTTCTAATTAACAATGTTAGGACCTACTGTAAACTGGTACAATTTAAGAAGAGACCCCAGACTGCATTTTTATGCCATATCTATCCACTCCTCACGCTGTCTCATAATAGCTATGGGCAAAGTGTGTGTGTAGCTCACGAAGGAATGCTGTTCAAGAAATATAAAAATAATTCAAAAAACGTTGTAGCTTGTTCAACCGCAAGATCCTATTTAGACCTTGTTGCGTTTAGTTTAAGCACATTAAAATATGAAGAAGCAAGACAGGATCTGCTTCAGGCCCGGGAAGTTCAGAGGCCCCTGAGGTCCTCTAAATCATCTTGTGGTTTGACAAACATTCAAATTGTGAACCTTCTGCCAAAGACACAATTTAAGAAATTTGGGTTACAAATTATCATTAGCATTTTGCAGTGTACAGTGTACAATTCCAGATTCTTCTGAGCACTGCATGTAATGCTAAAGATCACTTTTTATCCTAAAGTAGTAATAAGCATCAAATTACTCAAATAAATATTGACATAAATGTCACCAGTGTTTTATTGCTTTGGGATTCATCTACTAGAATAAAAAAAATATAGAGGTGAAAAATCATATTACAGTTTTCCCAAAGTTTCCTAAGGTAGTCAAAACCAGTGTAGCAAGCACATTCCACCCCTTAAAATGGAAAATTTGCCAGATGGAGCTAAAGATAGATCAGAACAAATCCAACCCAAACACATGATTAAAAATCATCTCACACATGGAAACGAGTGTTTTACAACCTAGTGAGGCTACAAAATTCAGAAATTCTGCTTGAACTAAAAAGACTGCTTGATGGGAGCAATTCATTACATAGAGCAGTCTGTGGAATATAGGAATTGTGTTTTGCCAGGTGATTTCAACTGCATCCTGTCATATTTATCAATCAGTCTGATTTTAATGAGTCATGATGTATTCAATGTAAATGGCACGTGATTATTGGTCTCTGCTTGAACAGTTGAACAGTGTGGTTTATGTTAACGGCTTCAATTCATGGCTTTCCTGTCATCTCTTGCACCTGTTGGGAGATTAGACCATTTGAGAGTTTACTAAAAGAGTGTTCATTATATGGCAAAAAGTGGTGCATTCTGTATAATTAATAGCATCAAGGACATTACGAAAGCTAGTTGCTTCATGGAAATGAATCCAATTTTCACTGCAAAGCCCTCCCTCATTAAGTAAATAGTTTGTGAATTGATGCCGGCATTGAAAAAGAGCAGACTGGGACATTACAGGACTGTAGCTTGAATGAATTATTGGCCACATAAATTAGAGAATTTACTCCCGAAATTCTTAACTGTAAAACATATAGGATCAGGAGAGTTGTTGGAATTACTTATTATTAATATTTGAGCTGAGCATCATATTCTTTAGTTTAATTTTACAAATAATCTTCAAAGTTACCATTGGATTTGCAACTTGACTTTCATCAAGAATTGTAGTTTGTCTGACATGTTGTTTCAAAGTAAGTGATTCAAATACATTGAATCTTTCCTATAATGCATATGATTCATCAACATTAACTTCTAAATTTAAATCAGAAATATATCCATTGTATTTTTGTTGATTGTGCAACAGACAAGTCTAATCACTGAGTATCAAAGGAGCCACAGCTTGTTCTGTATGTGCACCTGGGCATGCCTACATTTCAGAAACCGAGAGACTTTGGATTAGTAAAAGCACAGGTCCTTTAAAGTTTCATTTATCTCATTACTATACTGGCACAGGAATTGATAGTTTCCACCCACTTAGTGCACTTGAACACAATTATCACAGCACATGACTTAACAGATTATGTGTTTAGGACCTGAATATAAATCTTGGCTGGACTCTATTCCACCACATTAAGGAGTGGCAATTATGGACCAACAATGTTCACGAATATGGAACATTTGGTAGAGGTGACAAAAGCTTTGGCACATTACCCCCAATATTTTGCTATGTCTAACAAACAAAATAAAATTGGACATTTTACTGTTTCCCTATTACAGCTAATGGCAAGAGGTTAAGTTATCATTATACACAAAAAGACAAAAATACCTTATTTCAGAATGCATATCAATTCATTTTTTCTTTCCTGTATAATACAGTTCATCATCTATTCATGCCTTTTCAGAATTAAAGCTTACTGAACAGATATACTGTATATACAGTATATATTAGACTGTGCAACACAGTTTCATGACTTCCAATTAATGGAAGTGAAAAAACAAAAAAATTGAAAAGGATGCTGTATCCTAGACAGGACTTTGTTATAGCTTTCAGATTGTTCCCAGCAGTAACTCCTGGGAGTCCTGTATAAACCTTTCTACTTTATTTCTTGCATGTTTCAGCTGTGTAGGGTGACCACTTTTTGCAAGGCAGCTGGTACTGGAATCCATCCAAAAGTGCTAATGTCTGTAAGGATATAATCAAACTCCAGCAGTTACAATCCAAAGGAAATGATTCATTTATTGAGGCTCTAATTACAGGTAATGAAACAGCTGGTTGTGGGTTCTGAATCCAAGACCACATAACTTTCCACCAGCTGTTCTTGTGTGGAACAGGGGGAGGGGGGAGAGACTGTATTCCGAGTCAGGTCTCTGCTGTCTTCATCTCTTTGCAAACTCCCTCTGAGCAGCACTGAATGGTACAGTCTAAGAAAGGAGTTATCTCCAGGCACTGTTGCTTTTAAAAGTTCTGCTTCTTGCTGTATCTTATCCCTCTTAGTGGGTGAAGAAACTTCTTTTACAAACATATTTCTGATTTTATTTGATTTTGATGCTCCAAGAGCTATGCTTTTTTAAGCAAACTATACAATACTAAATACTTGGCAATGGCAGCAATGTAACTTCTATTTTTTTCCATACCTCCCCAATTTGGAATAACAAATTGTAATATGTTTGACTTTACCACTCTGACCCTTGCACCATCTGGGTCACCCACTCATCAAAGTGCCAGGACTCACAGTTACTATTCTTTGGAGGAGTCATGCAGCACTCTCCGACACTCCCAGCTCACTGATACCCAGCAAACCATTTAGAAAATATATATCTGCTTGTACGATATAGGGACTAAGACTTTGAATGTGCAACAGAGGATATGCTTACAGACTACAGGGAACCCTAGCAAGGCAAGGCATCTGGGAAAATTGGCCCTGTTGTGAGTGTGTACAGTATCTGTCTGTCTGCGGTTGTGTCTGTGTGTCACAGTATGTCTGCCCTGCGATGGAATGGTGACCTGTCCAGGGTGTATCTTGCCTTGCTGCCATTGCTTGCCTCGATAGACTACATGTATTGGCTAAAGAGATTAGAAAATGAATGGATTAGTTATCAATAACTTTGAGTTATAGATCATTTTTGCTAAGGGATTTCACAAAATGATGTATATGAATTCACTCAAAATATTGTTGGCACATTCAAATCGGCTAAAAAAGTAATCATGTACTGTATATACTCAGCATATAAGGGAAGCTGCCTCTTTTAAGATTGACCTGTTTTTGTAACATAGAGCAGTGCAGCTATAGTAATTTATCTTATGTGACTGTAATTGCTTGTAATTAACTTAAGCCCATTTGGAAAATTAATGACACAACAAACATTGATCAGCACTGACTCATTCTGACTGGGAATTATCTCAGATTTACAGAAGGTGGATTTAATAAAGCAGTGCCGCAAATGATGCCTGATAGTAGGACTGATGGTCAATATGCAATGTGCTGTCTTACAGCACAATATGTACTGTACTTTTACTATCCTTCCTTTTCCCATCCAAAATCAGAAAGACAGAAGCTGGAAAAGACCCTGGTGGATGATATTGCGATAGATGTCGAAGTCTGGGTCTCCCTTTATTCAAACTGAGTTAGATTGTGCACCCACGTCTTCATATAGATTGTTTATAATGCTGAAACTGACTTATGATTCTGTTTTCTCCGAGAATACATAAATACATGTTAATACATAAGTATTCGTAACATAACTTAATGTTTGTCAAAGGACAATATTTTACATTTTAAGGTTATGATTGGGATTAGATACAGAGTTATTGTTAGATGTAGGGTTATGATTTAGGTAAAGGTTCAGATTGGGTACATGAATTGAGAAATTGGGTACAGATTGGCTACAGTATTGAGAAATACTGTACCCAAAACACCAAAAATAACCACAAAAAAGTCCTAACTATGCTTTTATAGAAACCTTTTCCCCAACTATACAAAAGATTGAACTATTCCAAACTGCTTAAGAATATTAAGTTTAAATCTAATTATTTTACTCACTTCTCTCTCAGTCTGTCTTTAAAATCTTTTCTTCTCAAAGAGCCCCACCCTCCTCTGTTCCTTCCATTTTGTACCAGCTGCCTCTCTTCAGCTTTGTTAACAGATGTACTCAATTGAGGCCTGTCAATCTCAGTTTCACTGAGTGGGAACGCCTGATTCTTTTCAGCACTGGGATGGCTTCTCCCTACAGAATCCTCCAGGGAACACCTCAACTGAACCCTCCAGTCGGAAATGTAGATTCACTCACAGGCATCTGAAAAACAGCTGCACGTTCCTGTTCAAGACATCAGTGAGGTAGGTAAGCTCTTTAACAACCCATGAAGAAGTATCAGATAAATAGAGAGTTCAAAATCACCTTATTACAACCCATCCATCCTTCCATCCATCCATTTTCGAATCTGTTCATCCAATTCAGGGTCACAGAGGGAAACGGAACCTAACCCGGCAAACAACAGGCAGAAGGAAAGAAACACCCTGGATGGTCCATCGCAGGGAACGCACAAACACGTACACACTCACACCAGGGCTAATTTAGAGAAGCCAGTGAACCTAGCAGTGTGTCTCTTCTTCACTCTTCTTCCATGTGCCTGTAGAGGAGTAGTGCATTGCACAGTTTCACGTTGTTCCTTTAAAGCTTGCAATTACGATACTTTTGCAATCATGACATTTTTTAAGTAGCAATTATTATTTGTAAGAAACGCAATCTACACTACACATTTAAAGCAAAGAGCAAAAAGATGTAAGCAGATAATGTAAAAGAAAAATGGTCATTTCTGCATACCATTCAAACCCTTTGCTTATGGCAAATCTAAATTAGTTAAGTTCTAAATTAGTGCACACAATCACCTTAATGAACCATAAAATTAGCTGAGCTCTGTGCAATAGTGGCTCTCATGATCTTAGAATAAAAACTTCAGCGTGGTTTCCTGGTTTTCCCGGAAGTGTTTTTCAAGAAAAGACTCAACCAACCATGGAAATTAAGGAACGCTCAAAGGCAGTAAGAGACAAAGTAATTTAAAAGCACAGACCAGGAGAAGGATACAAAAATATTCTCTGAATATCCCTGTTACATTCTACAAAATTTTCAAGAAATTGAAAATGTATCCATATTGGAACAACTAGGCAAGGAGGAAACTGGTATGGGTCGCCTCTGTGTGGCCAATGGCAACTTTGAAAGAACTACAGCTTGGACGCGATGACTGGTTAAAATTAGCATCTGTCAACAGCATCTCGGCTGCTCCACAAATATGTCCTGTCTGGTGGCGACAATATTGTGCTATGGGGATGCTTTTTTTTAACAGGGACTGGAAAGCTTTTTAGGACTGATAAAAACTGACACAGCAAAGTTCAGAGGAAATATTGGAACGAAATGTGTTTCAGTTTACAAAAACCTTCAAACTGGAGCAAATATTTACCTTTCAACAGGACAAAGATCCCAAGCGCAAAGTCATAACTACAATGGAGTTGCTTAAAAATAATAGTTAAGTGAATCTATTAAGAATATCCTTGAATGGACATGTGGAGCAAGTTCTGACTTGAATCCTATTTTTAATCTAAAAAATAAACTACAGTCCTCTTTTTTAAATGTACTACTTTGAATAAAATAAGTCTGAAAACTTTTGCAAGGCAAGGTATTATAACTGTTTGGTCAGAAGTTTGAAGACATTCTCTAGTTTTGTCTTTCTCTTAGCAAATGTCTATTGTCAATTTAATTTTACTTTAATTTCCCTCACTCCTTGACATAAGAGTACTCCACATTCTTCTCCTTCTCCAGTGTTTGCTGTGGCCTTCCAGATCAACAAATCTGAATGTTAATGAAATCTTCCAAGTGGATCTATCAGTGTTGGAATTTGCATTAAGTGCATGTTAAGCTCTATGCTCAAACATCGGGGGCTCAAACCTGGGTCACATCAGTTGCCAATTGTGACAGATTCTTCAAGTGTTGGCACTTGACTCACAGCTGGTGGGGGTAGCGTTGGGGTTACCAGCAACTTGCAAGAATTCCTGGGTACCTATTTTCTCTTAACCTGCAGTGAAATAGGTATGAGACATGCCTCTCCTCAACTTGATGTTAAAGCTCCCGTATGCTGCTGCAAAACACTGAAAATGTCAAAAAATGAATGCATTGATATGTAGGAGGGTTGAAGAAGCCCAGCTGTAGTTTCTCATACTTCCCTATGTATAAAGAGGCCATCACAACAATCTAAGACATAAAGACAAGATTGGCAATTCCAAACCAGAGTATCTCAAGCAGTAAGTAAATCCAAATAGAAAGCAATAAAAAAAACACTTTAAATCATTTAAGATTATGGATATAATGAGCTTTGCAATGCAGGCTTAAATGAATAATAAAGTTTGTCCAGAATTATCCAGCAGAAAAAGAACAGTAATGGGATGGTAATGAGAGACACCCTAATGATGAAAATGAAATGGCAAAAGTATTAAATGAATATTTCACATGTAAATGTAAAAGTGAATAACATTTTCACAAAAACATGCTACAGGTACTAGAAGCACTTCACATAAAGTAAATCTCCAGGGCTTGGTGGTATTTTAGCCATTGTACTTAAAGAAGCAAGAGATGCTAGTCTATTAGTCTATTAACACAACTTGTGACAACACTTAATCAAGTGAATAAAAAAATCAGCAAGTCTTATGTCTATGAATGAAAAAAAATTAAATCATTTTTAGAATTAAACCTGAGAAACCTCTTTTATTTTCCTTTATTTATCTTTTTTAGTTCAATCTCATTCAACAGCCTTCGCACTTCAAGAAGTGGAGATTGGCCTTGGTCGCAATGTCCAAATCCCTGTGTGTTCTTTTAACACACCTGAGAAAACAGTTTGACAAACCTGAAAATGTGCAAAGATAAAATCAGCAACTATTGCGCAAGTTGATTACTTTGAGATGTATCATGCAGTAAGACAGAAACAGAAGCCGTTTTTAAAATAATACCCTGAATATATGTGAGGCTTGGAAAATGTCAGAAATTAAAAACCTGAAACAGACACATTGACATTTAATGTGTGCATTTAAAATCACCTTGAAAAGTATAGGAGTGTACAGTACCTAATCCTTTTGGCTTCCAGACCAACTCTGACAACATGCTCCACAGAGTGATGCATTCTGCAGCAAAAGCTTTAGTTTCAAAACAAGTTTCAAATCACTGTGTGTGTTTTTAACACACCTGAGAAAACAGTTTGACAAACTTGAAAATGTGCAAAGATAAAATCAGCAACTAGAGTGCAGGTTGATTACTTTGAGATGTATCATGCAGTAAGACAGAAACAGAAGCAGTTTTTAAAATAATACCCTGGGTATATGACTGTGAGGCTTGGAAAATGTCAGAAATAAAAAACCTGAAACAGACACATTGACATTTAATGTGTGCCTTTAAAATCACCTTGAAAAGTATCAGAGTGTACCTAATCCTTTTGGCTTCCTGACCAACTCTGACAACATGCTCCACAGAGTGATGCATTCTGCAGCAAAAGCTTTAGTTTCAAAACATCTACAGTGTCTGGTCTCAAGACTGCTTTTCCAGATGAAATTGAACAGACACATCTTAAGAAATAACAAAAGCAAATCTACAAAAAATACATCTGGAAATTTGCCAACTGGAATCAACTTCTCCAAACCTGAACTTTGCATTGTCATTCACAATGCAGAAATATATTTTTCATTCTTTAAAAACAAATGCTACAACCTGGACTAAAGAGAGGATGGTATTAGTTTTAGACCACAGCTGATGAATATGGTATAATTTACAATCAATTGGGCAGGTCACCTGCACGTCTGCAGGGAGCTTGTCAAATATTTCACTCAGAAAGACTGAAAATAGAATTGGAGGTAATAACATACAGTACCCTTGTTTCACTCCTGTTTGGACATAAGACAGATTTGTAAAGGATCCATTAGTGAGGCTTAGTGCACACATAGCATCATGAAGCAGGTGAAAGATGGTGTCAAATTCTGGAATACATCCATAAGAAAAATCTTCCAGAATTCCCTATGATTCAAAACTACAAATCAAATGCTTTTGTCAAGTCAAAGGAGTTGCTGTTGCTATTGATATTATAATTGGTGCACAGAAAGGGTGCATGCCAAAATCACAAAGGTGTTTTTCCCAGCTAAATTGAGAGGAAGAGTAATCAGGCATTCATTTATTCCATAATAGGGAACTCATGAAGAGTTGGTTGAGGATTTCATACTTGATGGCAAATACAAATTCTGTCCTTCTCCACCTCCTCAGGTTTCACAATGTAATGTGAAAAAAAGTCTCAAACTAAGTCCAAGGCAAGTGCTCGATGACAGGCACCAACTAGTGCATGACATTTTTTTCTTGTCACTGCACACCAGCTTCCACACATATCTTGACAAAAAGTGGCATTGATCCAGCATACAACTGGAGCAAGATGAGTGGAGCCAGATGACAGGAGATGTTATTCTGCTTCACCCTTAGAATGCCAGACCAGCCACTGAGATATTCCAGAAGGTGCATGTTCTTCTGGAATCGTCTGCCATTGAGAACATGGTCTTCAGAGCTCTGTTTGTTGAGCATGCAGGATGCAGAAATCCTAACACATCTTCATATTAACTGAGAAGACACTCGGTTAATGAAGAAACAGTCCCTCTGTAATTCATCGATATGGACCCTACATTACTTTACAGAACTACAAAAGGAAGACATTGACCTTAAAGAAGAACATGGCTTGAAAATAGGTAGAAAAGTATGTCCTTAGCTCTAGCTCCTGTGGAGAATTTGAGAGAAACCAAACACTAATAGTCAAGCAATGAAATGGCCATTCTTTTTAGAGTACTTCCTGGGGGTGTTGTCAAAGCTGACGTAAAGTGTGCCCTTTGGTGGGAGCTGATACTAAATTACCAACACTTGGCTCAGTGACTTTTTTTTTTCTTGAAGAAACGTTTTTTGGGCCATCTTCTAAAAAAAAGTCTCCCCAGGTGCAAAGCCTCAATGTCCTAGTGGGTCAGAAGAAAGAATATACAGCACTTACAGTATATCACATAACATTCCTTTATGTTGTATGACTATCCCATAGTGCCTGTTTTCTATCCATACCATGTTTGGCTGACAGGATATCACTGTGCGAGTGACTCCTGCTGGACAATAGCAGGTGTACAGTTACAGTACATGACATAAGAAAACAAAAGCATGAATATCTTTTTCAAGCTTTGTAAAGGGTCTCAACCTTCTGTGGTAATGATAATACACTAGGGTGTCTGGATCACCTTGGGCTCTAGCCATTATATGGGAACGTACTGAGACATAACTTTAAAACATTTAACCAAGTTCAAGTAAAAACAAAAAATCAATATATTCTTTGTTTTTTACTAGAACCTAATGTTTTCATCTTTTGTTCTGAGTGCCTCTGTCAAAGAACACAACACATCTGTATTATACAGTTCTGAAGTTGTTTTTAAAGCAGTTGTAGAGATATGGCCAGAGTGTTTTGTGTTTATTCTCCCTCATAGAGATTTGTTCTTTAAAGTAAGGCCTGGAAACATAAGAAGATATAGCTTGTTATCTCACCCTCTGCCACATGTCAGGTCTCCAGAGCTAGGATTATTATCACCTGTTTAATTTTTCAGTCCATGCTAGCTTCAGTTTCATGTCCCTTAGGTGCAGAATATAAACTGGATAATCAGCTTTGGCTCATAGTTTATGCAGCTGATGTCACTTGCAGGATTTTGTTTTTAAATCTCATAATCCACTGCTCCCAGTCGTGCCTTCCTCTCACATTAAACTACTTTCCATCCAAACCCAGAAAAAAAATAGCAGCAGAGGGGGTAGCTGTGGATACAATTCACACTTCTTAGAACACTGCTTTTGCCAGTCTCAGACTAACTAACCCTGGAGTCTCTGGGAGACAGCCACTAGTCTCTTCATTAAAGTGTAAATCCTCCTTTCCTGCCATGAAGATGACTGCTCTGAGCCCTCAGCAACCAGCAACGGGAAAGAATGTCAAGACAAAGTACATTTCTAAACTAAATCCATACACATCAACTTAAGTGTAACAACTGACACCAATTTTTATGGAATATACACTATTGTTATAAAAAAGATCAACCAAATAAAATGTATTTAGTGTAACTGACAAGTTTTGAAATGAAAAACAAACAAAATCGTACTATTCTGTAATTGAAGTAGTACTGTAAGAGAGTCTTAAAATTTCTTTCTTATCCATTACCAAAAGATTAGAAAAATGTCTTCAAAACAGTATGGAATGGATATAAACCATTTCAGAAAAACTATATTTAATTATCCTATACTAAGTGCCATAAAAATAATTATCATCTTCAGTGCTTTTGATGAATGGAGGCTTTATTATTTAATGCTTCATGAAATAATTAATTTATCCTTTAAATGTGGATATTCCTGGCTTTCCCCATTTTAAAGTACAGGTCTACTTAACTGAAAGGTAATTTCTATCTGTTTTGCCAAATACATTAACAGAATAAAATAAGAAAACTCCATATTCTATAGTACCAAAGCACTTACATTTCTTTTTATGTTTCCTGTGATTCTGTAGTAATGAATATACTGTAGAAGCCACTTAGGCAGTTAGGATGGAGGTGTCAAAAGCCTAGCTTCTGTGTATCATTTTAACCCTGGACATCTGGGCTGAAATGAAAATTTACATTATATACCTAAGATTTTCTGCCTTTTTTCATTTAATATAAAGGGAGAGGCATGGGATAATGTATTTTTTCATACAAATGTGTTTTTCATTAATAATAATGTAAAACAGGCACTAGCATTTTTTTTAATTTGTACATTTAAATCAAGGCCTTTTACCTTTAACAATCTTTAAAAAGGTACAGTATATTCCAGTAGATCTAGTCTTCTTTGAAAAAATCCTGTTTCTCCCCCAATAATTCATAACTAACACTTAACGTGATTTAGTAGACCAGGCATTCTTATATTTGTTTTGTAGAAATTCAAAATTAAACGTAAACTAATTTGTGATCATTAATTTGGACTGTTAATGACATTTCCATCATGACTTCATGTGCAGTAAGGGCAAATTGTGTTTCTATTTCCAGAGCTCAGGCTATTGTCTTTACATGTGAGATGGAAAACAAAAATGTGCTGCAACCAACAGTGAAGCGCACTTTATTAATACAGTTTTTGGGCACAATTTCAGTTGAGTGAATTTGGCTAAAACAAATCACTGGCTGCTAGGGTCTGGATGCTGTGATTTCTGTAAACAAATTACCATGACCATCTGGGGAAAAGGTGTTCACTGGAAAATGATAAATATGAATAAATGTTACTGTAAATTACAATATACTGTATACACAGTGAAAATTTGACAACTTAAATTGTCCCCATTATTGAAGGGACCTGTACACCCCAGGTCATTCCTACAGTAGGTCTTTACTCTACCTTGTCAAGAGTGGCCCTGATACTTTTCTCTTGGGGTTGAAATTAATTTGATCGATGGCAAGACAAAATACCAGTCAATCTGAGACTGAAACTTTGATGTTATACTAGTGTAATATCACAAACTGTATAAGGTTTCTGCAACTGTAAAGCACTTCCATTTTGATAGGCCATGCCCCCAAAACTGACTAGTGTGACAGAAACATGTTTTGTGTGGCCAAAGGGTATTTTCCAATTCTTTTAAATCATTTAGGAACCATAAAATTGTTTTCTTCTTGCAGAAACAAGATATTGTGTAATATAGAAAGCGCATGACAGCATGTGCGTTAGGATAAAGTCACTACTGAGGTCTGGAGTTTTTGGACACAGCTGGCATGTGGCCTAATGCCCAACCAACCCAGATGCAACATTATCCCAGCCCAACTTATCCTGTCATGCATTATTCAATTATTAATGTATTGTTTTTTCCCAGAATCCCTGCATTTCCTCTGTCTACATTTGTTAATATTGCCAGTATCCATCTATCTGTGTAGCAAGCCAGATTCACTTGTCTTTATTATTCAGATCAGTATCCCTGCATCGGTGCTGTGTGATGAAAGTGTTTAAGATATGAAAGGCTGAAGGCAGTTTGTTTTAATTAAGTGTACAAGTCCAAATGTTGCCTCTGCTTTTCAATGCAAGCATTGTGTCTAAGTTACAGGACCCCCGCAATAATAATGTACAGTAAATCTAACTAAAGCTGTGCCATGGCTCCTAGCAGAGTAACTGGTCAAGGCTTTAGAATGAAGTCTCAGCTTTCACACAGACAGATGCAACGAGCAAGCTTTTGACAAAACCAATATCACTAACAAGGAAAACACACCAAACAGAAAAATAAGTCTTTTCCTATACAGTATGTACCAAAATTAAGTTCCAACAAGTAGAAATAAAAACGGTAATTTAACTATTGAAACTAAAATGTAGACAATAAGCTTTAGGATACAAGCACATTTTATGGCCATATATTTTTATTCTAGGGAGATTCTGCATATTTATCTTCAATCATTTTGTTGCAAAGAAACAACTGCAAATTTAAATACATTTTAGGTTGATAATATTATCTGAACCTATTGGCTTAAGACTGGGCATTTCATGTTTCTTATAGGATTTCAATTAAAAACAGCATTTGTTTGGGGATACAGGATATATTCTGCTCAAAAGGTAGCCTGTTAGAAATCTGATTTAAAAAAGTCATCATTCACCAAGACACGTTTTTAAAATCATTACTGTCAACAGGCTGTATATTTTTGAATGGGGTCATTACACAACTGCATTTTTTGCTTTTTTCCATAAACAAATTTGGAGCCAGTACACTAAAACACAACAACAGGCTAATCGAGTTAGAGCTGTACTGAAATGGCTGGCAGAAATCCATTTACATCTAAAAGGCAATGGAAAGAGGCAGCTCATACATTATGCATGGGTAAGCGCAGAATTTAGGGGACAAAGTCTTTTTAAAAATTAAGCAAAAGCCTCTGGCACAGAATGACACAAAAAAGGGCTGTTTTTTCTGTTTTCCTTGCTGCCAGAATAAGATGAAAGTACCAAGACAATTTTAATGAATCACACTTGTACTTTTGTCTGGAAAAAAGACACAGCAGGGGGTTGGGGGAGACAGTAAATTGAAATCAGTGGCCAGTACTGGTGCCACGCACCTACTGAGGATGACAGCCACTCCGGGCTTCTCAAAACACAGATAGCAGGACACATTCATCAGAGTCCCATACCAGATTCGTACTTGATTATCTGCTGATCTATCACCACACTCATTGCCTTAGATGTAATGGTAACCAATCCCATTACACAGCCCAGCAATAAGAATTAGGTTCAGTCTTCCATGTAATCTCTCCATGTTTTTTAAACAACATTTGTAAGAGAGTCTTAAAAATGCAAGTTCAGAGGTGACAGGAGCTCACATTTTTTTCCATTTTGTTTGGTGATTGTTATATTAGCACCAGCTACTGGAACATCACAATACGACACATAAAACTCAGTGCTGGCTGATGGCTGACATTGTATGTGCTGATTAAGGCTTAAGAATAATGACAGGAAAAAAATCATGGGATATTTAACTTTAAATATATAGAATGGCTTCTCTAAATACATTTTTCTGTGTGTAAATGACCTGCTCAAAGCTTTCTAAAGATCAGTGATAGGATCAGACATTTCTGGATACCAGTTCTAATCAGGTTATTTCTTGAGCTCTCAATTCTTATAAGCAAAGCCTTAAATCAACAGTTAAAAGTGCAAATATTTTATTGGCATGTGGTCTTCTGGAAGAGGTTAAAATGTTGTTATATGACTGCCACATAAACCCATTAGAGCTCTTGAGCAGCTCTGTAACTACTGTTTGTAGTTTGTGTCACACCCCAGCTGGGAGCAACTCACAGTCTGCGTTTGCCACAGACAACCACAGCATTCACACGAACGCTTCTCCATCAGCTCAGCTGGTGAGGATGAGATCGGGGTGTTTGTCCATCAGGCCGGCTGTGTACCAATCACGCAGGCAATCATCCAATTAATTACACTATTTAAGGCTTGGTTGGCCATACGACTGGCGCTCTGACATTGTTGAGCTTGTCAGCTCGTCTCTACTTCTCTCTTTATCCAAAGTTTTGGCTCTAATTCTGTGCAGTATCGTTCTAGCCAGTCCTACGGCACCAATTCTGAACTGCCTCATTCCTACCGGATTCGGCATCACTCAGACCAGCCGAATCTTTAGCACATCCCCCGGACTGCCTTCCTCCAGCCAGTTATTTGGCTCTCATTTGGGACAGACCTGCTAATATGGGGCAGTGCGGTGGCTCTGTGGCTAAGGTTTTGTGCCTGTGGCTGGAAGGTTGGCGGTTGGTATCCTGCGGCTGGCACTACTCCGTTGGGCCCCTGAGCAAGGCCCTTAACCCCAACTGCTCAAGGGGAGCTGTATAAATGGCTGACCCTGCGCTCTGACCCCAAGCTTCTTTCCCTACTGTCTGTGTGCCTGTGTGTCTCATGGAAAGCAAGTTGGGGTATGCGAATAGACAAATTCCTAATGCAAGAAATTGTATATGGCCAATAAAGTGATCTTAAAAAATATAGTCCTGCCCACCTGTCTGCTTTTTTTCCTTTTGACCCCTTTCAGTTTCCTCCGCTAAAACCCGAAGCCCAGTGCTTGGATCCCTTTCTGTCATCCCACCACAGCACTGCAGAGAAATATGTTTATTATTTTCTTTACAACAAATAACTTCAAATATCACCTTAAAAACTCCAGACCTACCTTTACCACAGGTATTATAGTCAATAATACATGGCTAGCTGTGTTAATATTTATTTCACTTTTATAAGTTCCTGATTACTTTAATTCCATGCAAGCAATATGTACCACCCTCTGTAAGGAAAGAGGAGTATACAAAATTTAAAGGTTTCTTATAGCAAAAAAGGAATTAAATGACTTCAGTTTGGGAGGTCATTTCCATACTTGGAGATATTTATTTTATTTCTTTTCCAATTTCTGTCCTTTCATTTTTTTAATCATTTATTTTCCACAGCAAAATGCCAAGAGTTGTTCCATTTCAAACCCATAGTATATAATTTCCATCATGCACAACTGTGAATCAATTAAAACAGGCACCATTAAAATAACAACTAAGATTAATGCTGATGCCTTTTTTTTCTTTTTAAGAACAAATACAAATTTATTACATCATTTTTGTTTACAAATCTTAATCAGTAGGAAGGCCACAGTATATTACAGACTATATTGTATCTAGTCTTCAGTAGTTAGCTACTGCAATTTTGTCATTGTTGCAGTTTACCAACAGTAACTACAGTACGTACCACTGACTGTAGGAAGAAGAAATTGTTCTCTTTCTCCCAAATTAAATTTAATAAAGAAATAAACCTGTACATCAAAGTCTACAAAAACAGAAATGGTATTAAAAGTTGGTTTTATGCCCATTTAGAATTAAAATAATAAAGTTTTTTTTAGCATTTGGTTATTAAAAGACAACAATTATCAAAAAAGGAGATACATTTATTTTTCATATAAAAATTTCCAGAACAATCCATACCCTTAGGGATATCATGTAAGTAATTAACTCATAGAACACACACATTGAACCTTTAAAACATTAATGCAGTCTTTAAGTCTTTAACATCATACCAAAAGCTATAAACGACCTCCAAAACTAGGCACTTGCAGTTTTTTTATTTAGCTCTGGAAAAAAGTGAAGCCGATATTCATAAAAAAAGGTTCTAAAACATATAGACAGGTGCTGTTTCTTCCACCCATCCTGGAAACCAATGCACGCACCAGTGGAGCAGTGAAAGCTGATAAAAACAGACGTGTACTTTGCATGACACCAGAAAACAAGGCTCCTAAGTGCTTTTCATTTCCTTAGGAAGCGGTAGTACATTCAGCACTTGGAGAGCTTTTCCGCAAGCTATTAACCTAGGTCTTTCTCAGTCTTATTTTGTGCTCTACTTCTCACTGATATGCTTTGAGGACAAGTCAAAGCCAAGCTTCAGATGCTGAAGTTCTATTTAGCCTCCTCCTTCTTCTGCAAAGATGACCTGGACTGCGCCTTCATGTTCTTGCTCCTGTGTGGGCTTTTTCCTCTTTTCTGATTGAATGGCCTCTGAAGCGGCTGGGACTGCTGAGAGTCGCCACACTCAGGAGTTGCCAAGTCAATGGGCGAGGCCTTTTTGAGTGTGTTCTGTTTTGGTTGCTCTAGAGCAACAGAAAGTGGCTTCAGAGCAGGTGCTGCAAGTTCTTCATCTTCTTTATTTTTGCTCTGGCTGCCAGCTTCCTGCCATTCCGAACTCATAGCTTCAGCGGTTTCGGTGTTTTGGCTGGGGCCTGCATTCTTCTCTTTGCGCTCCTTCTTGAAGGATTGCAGGCTCTCTAAAGCCTGTGTATATTCTGTCTTCAATATGCTTAGTTCACTGGAGGCTCTGTCTCTTTGCTCTCCACAGTCCTTAAGCAGCTGTTCCACAGAATGGAAGAACTCTTTCCCATACCTAGAGAGGGCCTCGTCTCCTACAAAAGGGAAAAGAATGGGTAAGCAAAATATATAAATAAGAGGTGCACTATTGTGCTATGAATCACGTGTGAGAGATCCCAAAATTCAATAAATTTAAATAGCCTGTATCAGTCTTGTGTAGATATTTGAATTTCTGCTAATACCACTGGTATATTTTTTTAGCATTTGATTGCTCGGTAACATAAAGAAGCAGAAGATAAATGTTTCTAATAGCGTGGCCAATCTAGAGCTGTAATGCCAGTGAACAAATTGATAAATAGAAAGATCATAAAATACCGCAAGGTCATGCAGTGAGCCTATGGATATAACTTGAATTCAAGCACTAAAACAAGGACTTCAGCATGTGAATGAGCATTGGCAACAAACTGCCTTTCAGACATAACAATGCACAATTCAGTTACAGAGCAGTTACTTTGCCTTAGCAAGATGCTTAATTTTTAATACCCATTGAACTGCAAAATGGCATTTTGGAAACAAGCACTCATGGTTGTGTCGTAAATGGCAACCACAACAGCCCATTTACATTGAAGAAGGTGCTGCCTGGAAGATTTATGATCACTCATTTTGTGTTTAAAAGGAGGGAGTGTGAATGTAAAACAAAGATAAATCAGAGCTGCTTTTCCATGCGGCTTGGAATGTATCTGGAATGGTGTAAATCTTCAGTTTTTTTAATAATCACCTGGCTCTCCTTAGGGAACCTTCCCCACACACTGGCTGCCCAAAGGAAGCTTCTTTCTATAAAGCCCTGAGGCCAGCTGACCTTGAGAAGTCCTGGGGCTCATTCCAAAAAGCATGGAGTGGCAGGTGCTTGCATGTCGGGTGTCTTAGGTGTTATTGAGCAGGTGTGAACATTTCAAAGGGACAGACTTTGAGCGGCAGATAGGCAGGTAGAGAGACTGACAGACTGACATGGAAAGATATTCATGATTGCAGGAGAAGAAAGAAGAACAAACAGATAACAGCAGCGGTAGGCGCGCACACACCGCTCCAGGCCTGATTGATGTGCAGATCACTAAAAAGATACACCGGCACAATGACGGAGAAAAACACAGAGGGAGAAGCACTCCAGCAGATACTGTCTGAAAACAAAACAAGCTGCATTTCCTCCACCATCCCTTGAAGGTTACAGGGGAGATATACTTGAGCTGAGCTAGGCAAGATATAGAAAGCTTACTGAGAGGCTTAAGGAAGACTAGAGTGTCACAGTGACAGATTTCAAGTAGATATTGTGTGTTCAGAATACAGAGTACAGTTACCTACATATGAAATGAGAATAAATTCTCTTTAACTGACAGTTTTATCACCGCGTTTTAAACTATGTGCAATAGTAATATGGTGATTGTATATTAAAATGCAGATTAATGGAAAATAAGGACAAAGACAGAATAACTAGTCCTACAAGTTGGACATAAAGATGGGCTAAAATTCCTAGAAATTAAAAGTATGCAAAAGGTTCAAATACAAAGATACAATAAAACTCAAAATAATTCATTAGGCTCTGATATTATGTTAGAACGCAATACAGTTCTAACAGAGAACCAATCTTTTGTTGGGAACATTTATGATGATCAAAATGCGTTAAAATTGACCAAATTTGAAGAAAGGCAGCCATTCCTGAGGCTTCTGTTAATTTATTCATAAGAGCTACAGTGGGCAGCCACAACATAAGTTTTCACTCAGCCTTGCCAATGCAGCCTCAATGCTGCCTAGACAAGACCACACACAGAGGAAGAGAGAGCCAGGCCACCTTGGTAAGAATGTGAGCAGAACATACTGAATGATACCAGTCAGTTTTGATCCCTTTACCACATTAAATTATGTATGACAGTGCAGTGCAGATACTACAATTCCAGAATTAAAGGACATTACAGCATCTTAAACACAGGGTTATCCACATGATAACCTACTGTTTAAATTTACCCATATCTGAATGGACTGTCACTAATTCATTGACAGGTTTCTTTGGATCATTACGATAAAACTAGCTGGGTTAGTGAAATGAACAGAACAGCTGGTACTCATGAATACCGTCATGCACTTACAGATGTAAGGAGAAAGTGCACAAATCATATGTTGACTTAAAACAAGTGTTTTACTGTATATATATGAAAATGTAACTAAGCTACAGTGCTTGGGAACACTGGGAAAATCTAAGAAGCATCCTTGGATGCAAAGATTCAAGAGGAACAAAGGACATATACTGTACAAACATACAGTACAATGTGATTTATTAATATATTAAGAATTAGCAGTTCATTTTATATAAAAAGGAACTGAAATTGGAAAAAAAATGAATCAACACAAGAAAATTAGACTTTATTTTCCTTTAAAAGGAAGTAATTCTAAAAATTCTGGTTTTGATACAACACAGGTGGCAAATCCAGGGTAAAGCCAGCACTAGTAGATCACTTCACAGAAAAGATAATTCCATGTCTGACTTGGCATTTGGATTAAAAAAAAGAATGGCAACAAAGTGGTTGAAGAAGATGAAAACAAAGAAGCAGGAGATAATCACTGCGTCATGTTCTGATGCCTCTGCCTGAAAGTGAAGTTTTTCACATCTTTCAGACATAGAAGTGCCATTTCTAACCTTGTCTGCCAGCTCTTAGTATTCAATCAAACTGTCAAAAACTAGGGCTGCTTCATTATGTATCCACACTCTTTTTATTTGACATGCACAGTTGAATGCTATTGCAGGTGGCTGGCTTGTACAATTTCTTTGTCAAATTTTATTTAGAACAGGTTTGTCATCTTTTTTTAGAAACAATAAAAATTATACAATACCTCGATGGTTTAAGTCCATATGTGAACGAGAAGGTGGGATGATCAGTGAGTGCTTTGATCCCACTACCTGGCGACTCCTTCATATCCTGATCAGCAAACACTGCCCAGTTTGTGACTCTGGGAGGTCTGGGCACAGTTCCACTAGTACACAGCTGGGATCACATTAGCCCAGCTCCTTACACTGCTCAAAGTATTTATGTTTTTACAGGCCATGCAAAAAAAAGTTATTTTTCGTATCTTAGCACAGCAATTTTTTGTTCAATATTTTTAGCAGCGTAGGGTCTGAAGTAGGATGCTATGGTTAATCAAGACCAGCAAAGGTTGTCCACATGAGTACAGAGGAAAAGATTTAACTCCCTAAATATTCCCAGTTAAGATAATGGGACATACTGTACAGGTCAATACTTATACTGTAAGATAAAAATATGCAATCAGTTTCCAAAAATAGAAACTTGTAAAAAAAGTGAATGAAAAAGTTAATAATTAAAGAATTTGATGTCTGTATTTAACAATGTACTACATAAGTAATATTTTCTTTTCAAATATTTAGTGTTAAATATTTAACACATGCATATGTATGTAAATATATGGCATATAATTGTAAAATTAAGACCTTTATTGTTAATTAAATCCTTAATTAGGAAGCTTAAGAAGTTTCCATAACCTTTGTTTATGTGCTTTTGTGTTCATTTTAAAGCAGCATAGAATGGTTAAGTCAGCATTAACTGCAAATACTGCACAAGGAACAACTACTGGAGCATAAACTATATACCGACACTGTTTTACATTAACAGGGCTCAGGTGCTTGAAGGGACTTGTGCTTTGCTTCAGTTACCTTCATTCTTTGAAGGCTTCAGTGCTTCCACTGCTTCTTGGATCTGCTCAGAGTTGGTTTTAAAGGCTGTGAGAAAGTCTCGCAGAGCTGCCTCTGAAGCAGTGCTTTCCAAAACAGTATAACACGAAAGTACATCTGTAAGAAAGGAAAGTTGCTACAGTACATATCACAGATCTGGCACTGACAAACAATCCTATAGCTTGACAGAGACTTTCCTTAAAATTATCATAATGAAGTATTTTTGAATTAGGAGATTTTGCAGTCAGGAGTCTGTAATATACCATTATTTTCATATCCATGTAGGAAAAAACAAGAAAGGCAAAATTCAATTTTTCTGGAAGTTGTTATTTGAGAAAGAAGTTGTTGTTAGAAAAGAAGTTTCTGGAAGTTGTTACTTGACCATTTTAGTCACTGGCTGAGAAATCATAAGCAATGTGACAATGGCATTTGGTATTTGATCACGTTTTTTCAAAAAGTGTCTGCCTATACTCACAAATGATTTCATGCTCATTCTGACCTCGAAGATCTGCTGTCCTACAAACTGTATTGTCAACAGCAGGTTCTTCCATTAACTCTAGAAATGGCATTTAACTGACTGATGAAAAAATATACCAAACTGCATAAGGAGGTGCTGTACATATAAAAAGGTTAAATCAACTGAACCACTCTGTGATAGCACTTATTCATACCCCCCTACCTGAGGCATGGGAAAAACATAAAAATAATCATTATATTTTAACTATAAACTATAGAAAACAATCCAAAATTATTTTACTAGTACAAAAACATCTGTTTACAGAATAATCCAAATTTTTTTCCAGTTTTGCGTGTGATTAGTCTAGACCTTTCACAGATATTCACCTGATTTGGCTTTTACAGGGCCAAACTTCATAGATGTTGTGTATTAGGTACTGCTTTGATTGGTGGCTGTGCCAAGATAAAGGATAGATATCTTGGCGGGGGTTATATAGTTGGCACTCGTTCTCCCAGGGTTTAAATACAGTAATCAACAAGACCGATTCACCTCATCAATCTACAGTGAAATTGTCAGGCAGGCGCACAGTAAGACTAGATGGAAATGGCTCCAGCTAAACACCAGGGCTTTTTGGCACAATAAGTGCGCTTCTTTATTGTATAATACTGGATAGGTAAAATCACAGAGTGCTTACCTTCTTTCAATCTCTTGATTACACCTGGCTGCAGTGGTGAAATGATTTGTTTAATCTATTTATAACACCAACTGTATTTTGCTTGGGGTTTCTGTAAATCTCAAAGACTTCTCAAAAAATGTAACTTGTACCAGCAAACCATCCTCTGCTAATTGCCTTTATGGAAAGTGTAATTTTATCTACTGTAGATGCATAGAAGACATGTTCTGATCCAATTCATGTTTTTAGAGTTAGAGTAAGTAGTTAGAGTAAGTATCTCTATTCTTGGAAAATGAAGAAGACTGCATGGGACAGGACATGGATGTTTCATGGGCTAATTGAAAGGACCTTCTATTACAAAACTTTGCATTTCCTAATTTTTAATAAGAGTTGAGACAGACAACTAAAATACATATAGAAGAGAATATATTAGCTCTTCAGACAAGAACATAAATATACTGTATACAGTACTTCTGGGGAAAAAACATGGTCTTAACATGAAATATTTCCATGAAAGCAAAGGACAATTATCAATCAATTTCAGGCTAGGAGCAATTTAAACACAAGCAGTACATTGGCTCTGTCTTCTACATACCACAGTGACCTTTTGTAACCTAAAATCCAACCAGGTCGCAGTGCTGGCAGACCACAATGTAAGCCTGTCACTCAATCATCACAATAGAGGGAAAATTCAGGGCTTCGTTGTCATTCTGTATGCCAATAGCAGGATAAAAAAGATACAGTATGCATTCTAAATCCATCACACTTTTAACACCTAAGTGGATGAGCAGTGGAGGTTAAACTGCTGCAATATTATCATTTAAAAATCTAACACTTATCAAAATTAGTAAACTACAACCAGCTATCCATTTTCTAACTGCTTCTTCCAATTAGACTTTCAACCATTTGGTCTTCATCACAGCATTTGTGGAGTATGAAATTGGGTTATATTCAGTTTTAAACAGCAACAAATCTGTGATTTTTTTGTGGTTACATTTGCCAGGATAAACAAAGTGTTTCAGAAAGGCATTTGCAGATTTCTCTGTATAATTTTATAAAAAATGCTCATCTTGCATGACATTTATGGCAATATGCATAAATGCTGACTCAGTCTTAGCATAAAATGAGTAAAAAGGTAAATTCACTATACCTTGCAAAGGAGCACACAAACTCTCAGCAACATTGTCCTGAAAAGCTCTGTAGGCCTGTCTAATCCCCTGGATCAAAGATTCGGTGTATTTGACTTGAAGGTTGTATAAGCTCCTATGAAACTCCAGCTCTGCCTGCAATGCTTCCACCTAATTCACAAAGGAAAACAAACTGAATATCGTGTTTGTTCAACTAACCAAATGTGTTTTTTGTTTGCAGTCTGAAGCTTTAGTGTTACTAATTTAAGTACACATACAAATACACAACTAATGGGCATTACATTTCAGCATTTTTGAAAATACTAATACAATACTACACAAAAAATTACGAAAACAGGCTGAATAACTAAGAAATAGTTAAAAAAAGAGTATGGCTGTTACTTCAGGGTTAAAGAACAATGGTTTTAGGGGAATGCTTGTTGTATACTTCTCATACATTAAAAAATAAAAAGTAAATCCAGTACTCTTCATAATGTGATAAAAAATCCCTCAGCAGTAAAGCAAGAACACATACAGTAACTTTCATAAAAAAGATGAAAGGGTTAGTACAGTTGGTTTAATTTAGATACTATTAAGATACTTATAAGAATGCTGAAGTGAAATCACACTCTATGGAACTGATTCATAAGGGATTATTATCTTTTTTAAGTCTATAATCTGTTATCCTTAAAAATGCATTAATAGACCACAACCCATATTCATGAGCAGAATATGTGTGACACACCAACTGAAGTGTTATGCATTAATCAGTGCCCTTAAGTAGGGAGGTCTTTGTTTATTATTAATGATTGATATTTTCCCCTTCATAGAATACTAATACATGGCTCTTACCTGAAATCATTCTTTTGATGACCTCTGAGAGGAGAATAATAGAAAGGCACTCAGCCCTTCGTGTCAAACAAAAATAGAAAATAAACTGCCACCTTAGCTGTCAGGGTTAATAACCCCTTATTATAGTCATCTGTGAAATTTAGGTAGGGTAAGAAATGTGGAACAAATTTGATTAATTATTTTCCTAAATTGAAACTAATAAAAAACACACATCCTAGATTACAAAACGTTCTAGTTACACGTAGCTTTCACAATTATTATAATGCCTTACTTATCAACATCTACTAAAGTACTCAGCAGATTCCAGTATGTCAAAAATTTGTTATCTCATGTGTTAACTATACTGTAACTACTCAACATAACTTATGTTATAAACTGGTCCCTGTGAAATTTAGAAGTAAACCTTAATGTTCTTCTGCTCATGTATAAAACATTTAAAGGTCTGGCTCGAGAGTATTTTAAGGGCTTATTGAGCCTCCTCATCTACAGGACCAGGTTTTTGGAACACATTGACCAATTCCATTAAACATTCTACAACTTTGACAGGTTAAAATATAGGTTTTATTGTAAGATATAGCTATACTCTTGATTTTACTGGATCAATTTATGATGCACTTTATTTTTCTTCTGTAATAAGCCAATATCCTGGCTTCTTTTATGAAATAGCTGGAGATCACTTAGCTACTAAATGTGCTAGACTGCCTGAATGGCCGTCTCTCATTTGTAATCATTGTCATATTCTTATGACATATCATATTCTTATGACTTTGACTGTTCCATTAAATCACCTCATTAGTGATAGAGGTGAGTAGGCACAGGTAATGTGGTAATTTAACCTGTTGAAAATCACTCTTGGTGATAAGAAAGAAAAACTGGGAAAAAAATAATATGCCCAATATATCAAGAATACAATGGCTTTGTGTCATCTGAATGTTGGAAGCTGGACTTCTGGGGTATTCACAGTCAGCAATTCCTAAACTGCCAAGATGTTACAGCCAAACTTAGTCTGTTAATGACAGGTCATGATCTCGGAGACCTTGAGTCATGGACTGACAATTAGTGTCTTATCGTTGTACAACTCCACTTGTAGTGATTGTTGTCATCCTGAGTGTACTTTGCTGCAGTAATCAAGTCCTGGGATGTCACTTGTTGTCTGTCATTTGGGCTCATCTTGACATCACAACATTCTAGCAGGACAAGGTGTATCATATTGCAACAGGCTTCATGCAAGATGATAATGTAACAATTACTGTATGCTACTGTATGGATGCCCTACTAGTCAGACTTGAGCCTCTTTGAGTGGGATAAGCTGGTACCAATGTGTGGCATCTGAGGCTCAGAGATCAGTCAACAGGCACGTGTCTCCCCAGACTCTACAAGAGGAATCCCTCAAGACAACATCTGCAACTTGGTGCAATAATGCACAGCAGATGTACAGACTGTATTGCTGCCAGTGGTGGCCACACATGCTACAGGTCTGGGACTTTTACAGTATACCCCCTGTTGATCAACCCTGTTACTGACAAAAGCTATTCAGCAAGATTCATTCTTGCGTGTCATGTCTGTTTTATAAAATGTCTGTGCACCTGCTGCAAAACAAATATTTTGTCATTTTCCTAATAATAGCTTTGTGAATTTGTCGCAGTAAGAAATTATATTTCTTTTAATGTCCAACACACATAACTATATTATCAGTTTTTTTCTAGGTTTGGGTGGTCTAGGGGTTCAAAGTGAAAATGAGAAAATTGCTCAGATTGAAGATGGAAGAAATGAAGAAATATTTAATAGGCAGATTCTTAACTTACATTTCTGGTTCCTGCAGTGGATATTAATTTTCTGAAGGAGATATTAACTGCTAATTGTTAACTATAACTATCATTCCTAGAATGCATTATAAAGCAAATATGATCCATAGAATAAAATAAATCTGTGAAAGAATACTACTACCAAAATGACATTTTTACAGCCCTGTATGTGTAAAGTAAGAGTAAAATCAAAATATATACAGTATTTAGAAAGGTGCCTCATTTTAAAGCACTTCACTTAAGTTAAAAGAGCAATGTAGGCCTACTGTAATTTAACATAAAGCTGGACACATCCTGCTCGAAATCAGGAGTACTCTATCTGCATGATTGAGAGTTCTTACCCTCCCCTACTAATTTGGCCCACCTGCTGCACAGCCATCAGTCGGGAGTAATTTGCAGCCTTCACCAGGGCCTCTGCGGCTCGACGTGCCCGCTGCTGAGGGGCTCCTTTTGGGAAGGCCGGCAGCACTGAAAGCACGTTCTCTGCAGTCAGCCCCTGGCTCACCCGCTGCTCCCTTCTCGCCTGTAAAACATCGATACAGTCACGCTGTGCACATCCTTAATTAATAGCACCCTGACATTCACTTTAAAAGCTGAAAAAACACCACACAGGCCCTCACACAAACAGCCGCATGTGGGGAACACTTCCCCACGTGGAAAGCTGTAATAATTGAAAAAAAGGTTTTAAACATCCACACTTAAAGTGGGGCACTTCACAGCTGAGGTCATTGTTTTATTTCAGTGGGTTTGTTGCAGCGCAAAGCTATTTTTACTGCTGACATTTCACATGATGCCACCGGGCAGTTGCTGCACAGGCAGTGGTCATAGAAGCTTTGTCACGTCACACATCCACACCCTTTCTTGAATCTGTCTTGGAAGGACCACCTTGTAAGAGGCTGACATGACTCATTTTCACTGCATACGCAAACCCTGAAGCTGCTTTCAAAGTTAAGAACCGGCCCAAAGCAAGCGTCATTGTGGTTGCTGAGGTCTACACCAGGACTAGGCTTGGACTATCTGAACTGATTTTACACTGGTCCTTGAAAGAATTTGACCTTTTTTTTTTTATATGCAGTGTCTCACATGGAAAAAATAACTCAGATCCCTTTGATTTTCTTCAAAAATATAAGTTTTCTCATTTTGTGCATATATATCCTGCTTAGCAACAGAAAATGTTAACAACTATAACAAAACTATAAATATTTTCATCACTTTATATCACTTATATCACTTTATTGTTTTGAAGGCAACATTTATATATATATATTTGTCTAGTAAAATACTGAATTGAACAGGCTTTTTATCTTTAAAGGAAAAGCCCAATGCATACAGAAAGAAGATGAATTTGACTTCCAAGCAAGATAAGGTTAGTATAAATCATAGTTCAATGATCTTTAGTACACATCAGAGTGGGATACTGTATGTGTGGATCATGAAAAGAGACTAAAAACTGAGTAAGTTAAAACTTAAATGATTATAAATGGGACATTATCATGATGTAGTGTTTCACTAAAGCTAGAATATTAATAGTCAAATGGATTATAACCCTTAACCAGATTGCTAATTAAACATCTTATAACCAGGGACATAACCATTCAAAGATACATCAATCTCTGTGTGTTCTGCACTTCCATCACTTTAAAAAAATATGCAAAAAATAGCAATTCTGTCATACTCATAAAGAGAATTACAACAGAATTGTCTATGACATACAACCACTCTCAAACCAGTGGGATTGTCATTAAAGAGCAGTTCTGAGTTACAGGATGATACTGAATAAATTGTCTAAAACAACTGGAATAAAGGTGTTTCAATACATATTTTCTGACAGAGCCAGGTCACACTAGAAAAAGCTTTAAAAAAAAGTTTATCACACCCCATATTCATTTTAAACAGTGCAAGAAAGCAATTTTGTTGTTTTTTTTTCAAACTTATTTTAAGAGGTTGGTATTCAGATTTGCAGTTACCCCATTGGGCTTCTGTGCCAAACTCCATGTTCTAGGACAGAAACAGTATCATTTACATGCACTCTCTATATACAGTAAAGTATTTAATGTGGCATGGTTCTTCATTATAAGAAATCTAACAAAGAAATAAAGTAACATAAATGTTCCTGCTTTAAGGAATCAGCAAGGGCCAAAGCACATACAGTAGACTTTCAATTTCAATTTAAAAAAAGTATGATGTCAGTAAAAATGCATATGCTGTACAGACAGGAATGAAAACCCCAAACATTCTAAAGGGTATTAAAAAGGCAACACAATCTATTGTTTTTAATACAATGTTGTGCTTAATCCCTATCAGTATACTGTATAATTCAAAAAGTTGCTGCAGAATCCAAATAACACGGAGGATGTGACAATTTAAATTCAGTAAACTAGCAGAATTTTTCCCCGTAAAATTACACATTATATTAACTTCATCTTATCTTTAAAAAACATATGTAGGATATATTTGAGAAGATAAGTCTACTCTGAAATTTAAGAACAAAAATCTCTCCTTAAAGAGATTTAATTATTTATTCCTTGATAAAGACCATCTCTTCTTATAGTGTTATCTAACAGGGAAAGGGTTCAGAGCTGGCAGCCTGTTCAACCTTTATAGGTTTGGAGGAGGTAAACATTCACATGAAGCAGGCTGGGGAAGCTTAAACAGTTGAAGAAAGTGATCAGTACTTATGAAATATATAAAGAAGGTTGAAGGTTAAAAGCTTTTACTTCATTGTTTACTATTAACAGTATATTTGCTACAAAACCTCTGATCTCTCTGGCCTATATGCATAAACACCATCCATTCTCATGACAAGATGAAATGCTGCACACATTTTTTTAGGTCCTTCAGAAAATGTAAAATTCCTTTGAAGCAGGATTTTATGTTGTGGTTTTCAACTAGGAATATAAAAAGAGGAATGAGCCAATATAATAGCCTTAGAAAGAAAAATTGACACTTCATTTCTCTAATGCTCTTTTTCTCTAGTTCTGGCAGTAGAACATTCCCTATTACTTTCTTAAAAGTGATACATACTGTAGCATTTTGGATTGCAAATACAAATTTAACTTTCTGAATTAAATGTCCACATGTTTTTTAGGACTGAACACTTCAATGTTTTAAAATAGAGTGAATAAGTCAGTGAAGATAACCTTTGTGATTTAGTCATTAGGAACGTTGTATTTATCGCCTACGAAATTACACAGTACAAAGACAGTGAAAAGCTCTCAAAATTTGCATGCCTTCAATTTATATATACTGCTGGTCACAAATTCACAAAAATAAATCTAGTGGAAAAGGTGGGTGAATACAATACTGTTTGTCCTTCTTTATTCTAAGCCCTGATCATCTGTGCCTGAATAGATTACATTATATTCTGAAGAGCATAGACTTCACGGATAAATTGTCTTAAACACGGTATAACGGCAGGCCAATGAACCTACCTTTTCGTAGAAAAATACATTTACCAGTAATCTTTAAATAAAAGCAAATTGATATTGATATTTTCTTTTTCTTTGACATAAAATAACTTTTCTTTTTGGTGTGTTGGTAGCAAGGAAACATGTTCAATCTCAAAAACAAATATACTGTAAATATTTTCTGAACTTTCCTTTATTTGCTGGACATTACAAACAAACATGGTTTCTGAAATTACCAGTACACTTAACTTGATTTTCTAGCACACTGGATTCCTGTCGCTGTTCAGATAGACATACAGTAGTTTTTTTTTATATATATATAAACATGGGTCTTGCAGAGAGTATATTTTGAAACCACTACACCCTCATGGCTAATCAGGCCTTCAAAGCCACTCAAAGCCCTGAACATCACATTTCAGTAAATAAGTCGGATTGACTTCTAAAAGCTGGCCTGACATCAGAATAGTCAAACGTGTACTTCAAAGAATCTTCTGTTGCAGCCTTTCTCTATTCTCTGGGTGCCAGGTGGCATGGGCTTGGTGCCTGGCCTGCCATTCTAGGGGAACCAGTCTGTGCTGGCTGAGTGGTTGAGCTAGTAGAAAACAGCAAGCCCAGAGGTGGACAATTAAATTAAATTCAGTTGCATGGCAGACAGTGAACAAAACACAGAAGGTGCATATGACAGAGTGCTTGTTATTTTTTTTTTTTCTGAATGTGAAATACTCCAATACTTCCCTCTACCCTTCTGGTATGTTTGAGAGAGTGTATGTGATATGAATGAAGTGTGAATGATACTTATCCTTTTGTTGTTTCCCTAAAAGCACTGCAGTGTTTTTCCATATTTGGAGTATTGTATTGTATTGTTTTGTGTTGATCAAGATGGCCACCAGTCACCTTTCCTGTTTGTAGTATCACACAAATGATCTTAAAGGGAAAGGTTACTGGTGAGCCATCTATAAATAACCGATGTAAGGTTAGTTGTTTTGTTTAAGTGAATATATATCAGTTGCATGACTGTTAAAATTTATAAGTTACTTTGGGATGGTTAAATACTTTATTTTGATCAATCTGCCCATCTCTGTTAATAAAAATGTGAGCGTGTCCCTTTAAGAGGATGGTTCTTAGAAGAGGAGGGGCCATAAAAGGGACTGGGAGAGCTCAGTATGGAGGAGGGTGTCTTGGAGGAAAGGTGTGGAGAGTACTCCTGTGAGGGTTTTTTTTTGTTATCCCTATTTTTTTTTCGGCAATAAATCCAGTTTTGTTTGCATTTGAAGACTGCTGTGTGGAAGTTTCTTTTCTTTTGAGCCAAACCTGGTCACTAGGCCGGTGACAGTGCACTTGCACACATTTTACAGGCAAGCTGTGGTATCCAATGATTTCAGAAACATTTCATTACATTATTTGACTGTTTCAACTAGTAACTCCTAAAGATATTTGAACTATTGGCAATTACAGTACTTTCCCATTGTTCATGTGTTTATTGGATACTTTTCAAAGTACTTTGTTACATTCATTAGTTATCAGAAATATTGTAATGACCAACTATATGAATGATGCTACAAATCCCATCTTCTCTGTATGAATGGATGGTAACTGAAAAGGAAAAAGCGCTATTAACTTACACAGCAAAACTGCTTTGACAATCAATCAGAATTGTGATAGATTTTTTGGGGTGTACTTACATCTAGTTTCTTTTTCACAAATTTTACTGTTTGAGTAACTGTTATTAAATAACAGAATAAAAAATATATTGTAGGCATACTATTATTCATCACAAGGTGATGGCGTTTTTGCTGACTAAACTGACATATTGCTTATTTGCCTTCAAAGTAGACACTGGAAGTTAAAAAAGCCCACCCACTGATTTAACTGCCTGAGTGCTTTCTAGAGACTCACAGAAGAAACACCGGTTAGCTGTTGTCGGAGACAATGCAGTCTCTATACAGGTTTCTGCCTGTCAATGAAGCTGGTTAGTGAAACATGTCAAAAAGGTTATCCCCTTATACAAGATCACAGCATAACGCTGTGAACTTCAAACTTTGGAACTGATGAGAATTTTCATTCAAGCTCAGAAAACAATGTTAACAGAATGACCTAGTATGGGACATGCCATATAATGGTCACTTCCAATTATGGCAGATAAAACTGGAAAACAATGTGAATTTCAATAAAATTTGTTTTGGGAAATGAATTCAAACAAACTATTTTAATGTTCTCTTAGTTCTGTGACATTATGCCACTGAATATGTCACATAATGTGACATAATGTTCTGTTCTCCAGCATAATGTGTATTTCTGTATGGTTTTGTAACTAAAAATTATAAAAGGCCTGATTTCACATCTTGCCTATAATGCATTATAAATGTATTTAATATGTATTTTACAGAGAGCTAGATTTTCTATAGCATTTTCCTGAAGAAGGAACACTGTCAGGGGCTACCGTACATGAATCTTACATTCACACATCCAGTGAATCCAAAACTAATTCTAGTTAAAAGTTAGCGATCCACTGGTAATACTGTAGCTAATTGCATCCAAAGTATATTGCCCTCTAACACTCTTAAACAGGTATCTTTTAAGCTTACAGGTATGTCTTTCCTACAGCTTTTGTGCAAAAAAATGTAAAATATTCTGTACTGCTATAATAGTTTAGGAGATAACTTTTTTTTATCACATCCCATAAAATACTTCTGATGATGACATCTTTGAAGAGTATGCAAAATAATTAGTAAGCCTGTGGTATATGAGTGTGGGAAATTGTTTACTGCTTATAAACTATTATTCCAGACCATTTGATCAGATACGCGTGAAATCATTTTAACATCTTAAACAAGATGTAATGATTCTATGGCATCTTTTTTGCCCTTGTGCAACTTACGCAATCCCACTTCTCTCTTGGGATGTCTTTACTACCACATGGATTTTGTCTTTGCCTGTTTACACATGCTCATTGAATCTATTTAGCAGCGTGCCAATTAGGAACAAATTAATTGGTGGCAGCTCATATTGAGGTATTCTAGTTCCCCTCTCCAGCAGGACTTTGATCCTTTCTGACAGATAAGGTGGCTATGTTGTGTCTAAACCTCTGCTTGGAGCACATTCAGTTAATTAAAAGGGCTTTTTGTAAAACTAAGCTCAGATGTATTTATTGTAAATAAGTAAGGCTGAAGCTTTAACACATTCTTTTAACAAATTCTGTGAATCATAATTTCTGAGAAGGGAAAGAACAACAAAAAAGACTTATATACAATATGCACTAATTTACTTTTTTAAGGGTTCAGAATGGCATGGCACTTTATGAATCAAAAATGACTTTAATCTGCAACCCATACAAAATACATTGGTTGGACCACACTCATTCTACTATTAACAGTTATATCATTTTTCACTGTGTTTTTTTGTTTTGTTTTTTTGGCTATTTTTTAATTTACTGAACAACTAGAAGGATCAAAGCAGAGTGACTTCAACCATTTTAATATTCAATAAATTGCAGTAAAGCTATTAAAATGCAAAATTCTGAGCACATTTGACAAAACACTGTCTACAATTAACATTATTTTTAATTTCATCAGGACAGTCTTCAGCAGAGCAAAATGTTTGGGTACTACAGCCAGTTTGAAGGGAAGGATGTGATGGAACATTTTCTGCACAAATCTTAAGACAACAAAGGAGAACACCTTGTGAATTAAGAAACTTAAGAAGATTCAGAAACTAAAAGACCATCTAGAGGTGTTCTACTGTCAGTAAGTTACAATTCAATTTAAAACAGAAATTATCTTCAAGGCATCTTCAACAGTATATACAGTAGTATATACTAAATTGTAACCATGTTCCTTTATGTCACAGCCATACTGTTTTGACAACACACTGGAAATGTTTTTTTTTATGATTTATCCCTTTTTTATCAAATCTATCTCTTCTAGTACTTTTAGTACAAGGTTTTGTCATACTGCTGATTGAACCCCCTTACGCTGGTCACATTTTGTTAAGTAAAAAATGCTTGTCTCAGTTTTACATCCAATGTAATACAAATCTTATTCTAAAATAAAAGGGCACTTTATGACACCTTCATTACCCATCTGAAAACATTACTCTGTGAACATGTGGTAATGGGGTGGTAAGAGGAAATAAGATTATGGATTTTGTCTCTACTACACCCCCTAAAAATCTTTTTGGGACAAACATTTGGTCTGCTTCACCTGACCAGTCAATATAGGTTAGATAATGCTGTAAAACCAAGAAGCCTTGTGTCTATTTTGAAACTGGTAAGCAACTTGGTGTACCTGCTGAAGTAGCTAAGGAACTGAAGGAGTTCATTTTAGTTAGAAGTTAAGTGTAAGGTGGACATTTGTTTTCATGTTTTGCATTTATTTCCTCTACACTGTAAATAAATTTCAGATTTCCAAAGTCTGTTTGTTTTCCTACATAAAAGATCTCTGAGGTACGATACCCTACATAATGTCACATGAGGTAAAGAAAGCAGCAGTAGGCTGTGTGGTCTTGGGAATGGCGTGTTGCCATGGCAAACATGGACAGTGGACTGGATGAGGGACTACAAAACCCCAGTGTAGCTGGAAGCAGAAGACGGGAAGTATCTTTTCTTGAGCTATGGCAAAGCGTTATGGAATTTGATATGGGAGGATGAGGACTTCTAGCAGGAGGGCATTCGAAGCAACATAATGACCTCATGAAGGCTTGACAAGCCATTTCCTAGGAGGTCTGCAAAGGCAGACTAGGAGAACCTGGAGGGGGGGTGAAGCCTGAAGTTCTGGAAGTTTCCCAGGAGTGGCAATAAGCTCCGTTGTCTAGCTCACAGGCAAGGTGAAATGTGTACATACCCTCTAACATTGTGCATGAGAGAGGAACTGAATTAGTTCTGCTAGACAGGAAGAAGCTGTTTTTCTCTGAGTTTGCACCTAGGGAAGAGCTGCCATACCCACAGTCCTTGGACAGAAGGGAAAATGAGTAGCTACCACCATGGCCTGAACAAGGGGTAATGACCTCAGTCCATGGACAAACATGCTAGAAGAGTGAGTGTCCTCTGAGCAGCACTGCAGAGGCAGTGCCATTGTACATCTGTTTTCCTGAGGTCAGCCTATCTGAAAGATCCTTGACACCACACTACCTCATGTGGTGTTACAGCAGATACTGTACCATATTTTTATATGCCCTGACTGAGTATCTAAAAGCTGTACGGAGTATTAAAATACCAATGATCACACTAATCTCTCTGTGTTCTCAAAGATGGTTTTCCTAACTCCCACATCAGAAAGACTAGAGAAACTAAAATTATCCTGCAGCTATGATCACACCTTTCCCCTTCTCTCAACGACAGACTCATTTTCTTCTAAATTCTCTCTATTCATTGTAGGTTTCATTTCACACCTCAATTCAGCTAACCTTTCCTTACTGTCCTGTCTTTCTCACAACTGAAGAAGGCTCCACGGCCAAAACATTGTGTTTTCTTTCATCTCTTTTCAGCATGGAATAAACCTATTACTTGTTCCTTTGCAGCCTATGCATGCTGACACAGCTACCCACCTGAACTACTTAAAATACCATTGACCATTAACACGAAGTGTTTTATTACCATTACTAAAAGGTATGATATTGGTTGCACATTAAACGGATTATTTGGAAAAAGTAAATCACTGTTAGATGGGACTTTCAGAAAGTGTCAGGCCTTTTATTTTCACATGTCAAGTTTACTTGGCCAATGGATGTTGACCATGACACGCAAGTGTTGTACAGTATATCATGTTTCGTGTACATGTTTTCTACATCAGTTTTCCAAGTGTGAAATACTGTAAGTGGTCCATGCTAAGTAAAATGATGTTGACATGATGTGTACTTCTCACAGTGATTTTGAGGTCTGTAAGCCTGTTGAAAATTTAATCATACAGCAAATAATCTGATATTAACAAAATTCACTTTGGTCTAGCCAGAAGTAGAGGTGCAGAGGCACTTGCCCTACCAACTACAGAACTAGGTTAAAGGAAGAAAAATACACATACAGTATATACTGTATAAAACCGAATTTGACAGAGTGGAAGAATCTGAGTGGAACTGATGCTGAGACCGGAGAAAACCTTTTGAGTTTTTGATAGTTTTGTATTTTTAAAGTATTTTTTCTTCGAATTAGAAGCCATGGGGGACAAAGTAAGATGAGGTATTTTTTTCTGAAAATGAGACTTTACTAAGAGACTTCATGATGTACAGTAGGAAATAATTTGCCAGAAATAAATCATTTTATAATCTTGTATATTACACCAAATGACCTGATGTTTTGAATGAGCAATTTTACTAGCTATACAATATACACAGGCATAGCTTTTTTTGTTATTCTTGTCATTTTTAAAGTTTTTAAATTGCTACTTTTCTTGCTGTCTCAAAACCTTTTTTCTATTCTTAATGACATTCCAAAGAAACTTGTAAAACAACCTAAACTGGGGAGAATATTTTTATGAATCCTGTTTAAAAATTAGAATAAAAGAAAAAAAACAGAAGCTTTTCAAAACACTTCTAAATCTTTAAATCCCATCTTTTCCTGACAGAATTTAGAGTACCTCTTTTGCCCCCAACAGGAGGTTTTTCTATACCTTTTCAAGACACCAATATTCAGCCCATTATCAACCACAACGTCTCCTGGGGAGATGAGAGCTTTCTCCTTCGTGTAATCATTTCTATTCTGTATTCACCAAGCCCTCTCGACTTCATCTCTTAAACAGCACGAATATGTGCTTTAAAACAGACTGAAAGCGGGCCCCCTGGCAGGTTCCCCTGCACTGCTTGGGGGGGTACTGTCTTTCATAGAAGACATAATCTCCCAACTGTGTGCTGAGAAATTGTTGGAATAAAATTACCAAGATCTGAATGTCTGAAATCATAGTAATTAGTTCTCTGTTCACATTATGGTGATATTTCACAATGTCTGATACAAGTTCCCGGTTTTCAACAAAACCGATAGAAACTTTTCTAGGTTTTCAGATCCACAGTGGCCTAATAGAGTCACACAGTGGCCTACTGCTTGCCTGCTCCTCACATAACGTACTCCGACTGATTATCTTCCTTAATCAGGAAAAGAATGAATCACAAATTAAAGAGTATGTGCATAATTAAAAAAAAAATGAGGGCAGCACAGAAAACTTTTTAACAAGAAAAAAATGAATGACTTTTTTTGCTTCAGTATACAGTATGAATGAAGATATTGTGTAGTTAATATCAACACTTCAATTGACTACTTTCAGTTTTAGTGCTTTGCTTACCCAGTATATGGGCATTATTGTTTTCTACTCTCCACCTTTTCTGTCTTGAATGTAAAGTACAATTACTTAGCAGTGCTTAAGTGAGCTGAGGCTTGAGTCAAAAATCTGTCCAAAGATTAGCAAAGAAAGAAGCTGCTGATAACAGCTGAGTTTTATATTGCAGCCAAAACACCTGTGTTCTTAAACAAAGGACCTGAGAGAAAAATGTGGCTTAGTGGAAAGATCTGTTAGACTTATAGTGTTAACATCTCTGGGTTCCATCACTTGATAACAGCACTTACATCTGTTTTTTTTTTGTTACACATAATAAGGAAGTGTAACCGTCCAACTGTTTCTCTGAGCCATCTGTGGTGGTGAGCACTGTGGGTGAACAGCTTAGTGACCAGTCTAATCCGCTAGTTGGGTTTCGAGTACTTTTATGGTTTCATTTAGAAGAGGGAAAAGGTTAAAATTTCCCATGGGGTTGCAAGGAGAAGGGGGTAAGCCCTACTGTAGATTAAAAAGGAAAAGCAGGATTGTTTTCCCATACAGGTTAAGTTAAAATGACAAAGCGCAGTGTAGTACTACCGCCATTTAAAGTCAGGTTTACATGGGAGCCTGGTGAAGCAAAGCAGGTTGCAGACCAAGTCAGAGTAGGAAGGGTTGTTCTGACCTCAGTACCGGTTTTCATAATTCTCCAGATTCATTATTAACACCAAATAATGTGCAGGTACCATATAACACAGGGTTTATGTGCATAGGTCCTCCAATGTCAGGTTAGGGGGACCAGCAGCAGGAAAATAATTTAAACTCAAACCATGCGCTTTTTTCCTTATCTGGAATATAGTAACTGTACCAGACACTACATGTGGATTGTTGGTGAATATTTCTAAGGCAAATCTTCATGAAAACCTTTGCTATCACCTTAATTAGAATCCAAAGACAAATATCACAGAGGTCTTGTGGATGGAATTGCAAGTGCTGTATTTCTCAGTAATTTATTAAGTGTAATGCCTGTTTTTCACTTAGCAATTCTGTTCATGTCAACCACAACCCCACCCCGACACGTACACACACACTGAACATTTGAAAAGTAACTTTATAATAATTTGCCTTTCTTGTACTGTATCTTTCTTACAGATTGGACAATTGCTTTGGACAGAGCCTGATGGAGATATTACTCTTGGGATCCAGAAGTACTGTATATCCAACATTTGAACATGAATAAGAAAATAAATAAAAAAAAGGTTTTTCTTACATGAAATACTCAGACCAGTTCTTATATGACCTCTAAAATATAAAGCATAAAGAAAATATTGGAATTACGATGACCAGGTTTTCATTAGTAAAGAAAACCCTTGAGAAATGAAACATCTTTAAAATAATATCATTAAAACAAACAAACACAATACCCAAATGTTACTAAAAAGGCACATAAGGTGATATAAAATGTGCCAGTGCTGAACAAAACTGCCTGCAAATTGGTAGCTAGGAATCATTTTATTGTAAGATCTTTCTCACACAGAGCTTCCCTTTCAATGTTCAAGCTCTTTTTCTGCAGGCTTATTGTACATAATGCAGACAGAAATACCACAGTTAAAATCCACTTTAGAGTTGATCATTGTAATTTCATAAAAAAGAACTTGATCTGCACATTCTGAGTTTCAAGATTCTTCAGAGATGTAACTGCATAATGGTTTTATTACTGCATGAAGAAGAGTCTTAATATTTTAGTAGGACTATAAAAATCAAGATGAAAAAATGCACGAAGAACATAAATAATAAATGTAAGGACTATTGCATGGCATTTTTAACTGTATTTAAATCAGACAAAATGCCTTAATATTAATTGCTTTTGAAGAAATGGCAAAAGATCACACATTCAGTGATCAATTATGTCTGTGTCTTACCAATAAAATTTGATTACTTAATTCTGTAATATATCCCTTTAGCTGCAACACAGCCGAGAATGTCCATGGATGCCTGATAAAGAAATTGATATGTTTCTATTAGACACAGGTAACTAGTAGTTAATCCACATCAATATGAACACATGGATGTTGACAGAGCTTATTTTTAATATTTTTAAAATCTTGTAATATTTAAATTAAAATAATTTTAGACATACATTGCTGAGATTACAGATTTATACTTAAAAATGTCATAGGTTATTTTATACCATGTTTCCTTTAATCATCCAAATCTGCACTGCAGATTGCAAAATTGCACTACAATTTCCCTCACTGGATCAATGAAGTATCTAAATCTGATTCTTGAGGTTCTGTAGTTCTGATTTTTGCCTGATCTTAACAACAATACCTAACTGGTTACTTACTTTATTAGCAAAAGGTGCCATCTGTCCAAGGAACATCAGCAAGTATTGGGTTAAAGAGATCTCTAATGCCTTCAAACCTGGTTAAGCTATTATATTTCAGGTTTCTGTGGTAATATCAGTCTAGAGAACTATTCATTTAGTCTAAATGGTATACAAAGAGTATAAAACGTTTTCAAAAACGAAAACCTGGGTTAAGAGCCATTTGGGATTTTAATTAATTTCGGTATAAGATTCAAACCCAGTATAAAGAGAAACTAGAGATGTGCAGCAAAGTTTGATTTTACAGAAATACCATAAAATTAATACTAAAGAAAAGATAGAGAAGTAAGATTTTGTGTAATCATATCTATCCAAGTGCTTGCATGTTCTGCTTGTTTGCATGGGTTTTTGCTGGGGGCTCCGGTTTCCTCCCACTTGCCAAAGGCATGCTGGCTGGTGTCTCAAACGTGTGCCCAGTGCTTTTCCAAAAATAAACAGCTTTTTGTTAATGGATAGATCCAGAATTTCTGGACTTTTTCAAATATCACAGAATCACAGAATCTCGTCTGATATAGAAAATATATAGATGGATAATCCTCTACATTTAAAGAAAGCCTCATTCGTAACGCATTGCTAAAACTGATCCACTCTGAAGACTAAAGAATATTTGTTAGAATTTTAATCATCAGTTTTTTTCCACATTATGAGCCATCGAAGAAAGGATCTAGAAGCCATCAACATATTTTTATAAATGAATATGGTATTTACGTTGCAAGTGTGGAAGACGCGTGACATTCAGCTGTGGCTCACAGGGTCGGGGGGGCATAAGGAAATGTTTTCACCTTTAAGGAGCTGATATAATTAGCACACATATAATGACAATTTTAATAACGTCAACAGTAAGTCAAAATAGAAACCTGTTGGTAAAACAGTATATACAGTAAATTCAAACCAGTAAATAATTGCTAAATTCATTTATTTGCTTTTTTCCCTTTTCTGTCCTATTCAATCAGGTATAGTAATGTGATGTAAGCTTCCTAGCTTTTATAATGCCAGTGCATTATACAATCTGTATTTGATTTTCCGTAATTAACAGGTATAGTGGTAGTTTTCAATGCAGTTTTTCATAAAACAGAAACTGTTTTCACAGAAGAAAAGACAAAAAAAAAGTTTCATCTAGGTGCGTGTGTGTTATGTTTAAGAGAAAACAATGTTTGTTTTTCAGATGGTTCATGTTCATGTCTGAATTTGACAGAATTCTAAATCATTTCTCAAGCAATAATTCCATGACCAAACCAGCAAAAAGCATCACATCAGAAAGTGGAGAGCTATACATCCTAAAAAATATTTTGCAATGTATATTTTAAAACTGATAAATTATCAGACAAATAACTGCATAATATAGTGAACAGCGCAATGCTGAAGTCAATATCCTAATAACTTTTACTCTGCAAGTTACTCATAAGGGACAATGAAAAAGAAAGGCAGGTCTAACCTTGATTAACAATTAATGAATGGCAGTTTTTGAAAAGATAGTCTTTTGCACACTAATCAATCAGTATTTCACAGGTTACGTCACTATGACAGTTGAAAAAGAGAGATTAGCGATTACATCCGTACAGATAAGAATGTGTGTTGTTCTCAGGGTGCTGCTAAACAGAGCACACCAACACAGATTCTTTTAGCAGTCTTATCAACTCAGATTTTTCAATGTATCCTTTCCATCTGTGGACAGATGTCCTAAACACACATGGACATTGTTGCCAAATCTTGTTTACTTATACTGTACACTCTTAGAATCAACCGTACAACATTCCTACAGCTAGTTTAGTGGAATTGAGCTAGTAGTGGAATTTATATTCATGTTTGTCTTTTTATTGATGTGGTTTGTACATCTAATCTAATGAGACATGGGTCAGAATTCCTCTTAAACGTCTGTACACAAAATGATGCATGAAAAGCATTCAAATTTATTCTGAATACATAGATTTCCAAATATATTCTTCATAGATTATATGTAATTTCCTGGTGCTTGTTTGGAGAGAAGGTTAAGTTCTATAACACAGACATCACTGGGTAAAACTGCTATGTCATAGCTAGGATTGGACTAGATTCCCTTGGTAGCAGTACATTGACCAATTGACCAAGGCCTGCTGGAGTAAATTAGGCTTGAGTCAGTCAAGGTATCTTCAGGTTGCTACTCTTTGGAGACCAGAACCCTGTGCTATTTCAGGGCTGTCAATGAGAGTCATATGACTGAAGGGCTACATGTTTTTAATCTAAACAGTTTAATGTCAGATTCTGAAAAGAAAAGTGAGATATTCAGTTAATAAAACATTGTATTCTAAACAGCTGTTTTGTACAATTATGTGACTGATTTTGTCCAGAGACAGAGATAGACATAGTGAAGATTATCAGTACACATACTGGAAACGTCCTGCACCTCAACTGCACACAGGTGGACTCCAGTCAAGTAAGTATGTGACTCGGAGAAGAGAGTTGATTACTTCAGAGGAAATTTAGGTGTGTCAAAGCAAGGGGGTGAATACTTATGCATTCAATTATTTTTTTTATTAATTTAGTAAAATGTCTGGATTGTTTTTACTTTGACATTATAGAGTACTTTGTGTTGAGGAGTGGCAAAACTTCTCAGTTAAATACATCATGGTTCCATGCTGTAACACAATAAAATGTAAAAAAGTCCAAGGGTGGTGTAGACTTTCTATAGGCACTCTATGTTTTGTGGTTAATTTTTTGAAGACATAGTATTCACAGTGAATGTAGACTGACAGTACATCTCTCTATTATGCTAACAAGTAAAACTCCATGCTGGCTATGTTCACTGTTGAAGTCACCTATGAAGCACTAAGCATTGTCTTTAATTTAAAGGTAAAATGTATTTGTGTCCTTATTTAAAAGCATTCAAAGAGATTAATCATGAACAAAACATAGTGCCTTCAAGTGATGTTCCATTTTGTTGTTTTAAATGTGATACACACTTCAAAACCTTGGTCTTGGGTTTGATACAGACTTAGAGCTTCTTCTGTGCGGAGTGTGCATGTTTTTGATGCAAAGGGATATGAAAATTCAACACAATTGTTTATGGTCAGCAAATTCATTGAGAATTCTTTTGAATTGTTTAAAATTGAAATGCACAACATTGTAGTGCACACTTGCAATACATGCTAAACTATTTGTTTTTGTTTTTCTGAAGTCTAACAATTTAGTTGCAAGCATTGGCATCAGTTAATTAAATCCCCAAAGATAGCTATTTAAGGAAATGGCCAAGAACACAAATTCAGAAATGGATTTCAGCATTTATTGACATAGGTTCTGGAAGGCTAGGAAAAAAACATAAACCCTTGCTTAGTCAAAAGAACTGAGAAAAGGCAGATAATGCAGTTGAGTAGCTAATCACAGTTGACATAAGGTACAAGGTACTAGGAAGAATTTGTTTCAAATTCTTAGGATTTAATATAGTTTTGTGGATTTTAAAGGTGGCATACTTAGAAAGTATGGTTGGTGACACAGTAGCAAAGTGATGTTCTGATGAGTGATGAATCGTGACCTCACTCTATAATAGGGACAGAGCTCATTTGAAATGAATGTAACCATACCTTCTCTGATTGATTATAGTCATGTATGTGACACTGAGATGTCTTTTTTCTATATTTCACTCTTCATATTGTGTTTATCATTTGAAAGGTTTGAAGTTCCTAAAGAAAAACTTGGAGTCATTAAATTAACATTAAGATCACATGTACTAATGAAAATAAGAAAATTAAATAAATATTTCAGAATATGTAATAATGTTTTTAATGCTGGTCACTCAATTACAACAAAATATGTTTTACTTTAAGGTAATGCTGCCTCTTTGTAGGGCTGAATTGTTAATTAATAAATGGATATAAGTCCGTTACTGATATTTTGAATCATGATAGTTTTTACTGTAAACAAGCACTAGTACTGACCATTGCTATACAGCACATAAAATAAACATGACTATAGGTAATAAGATGGCTTAAATATGAACAGTTCTAAATAATAAAAGAATAAAAGAAAAACATTCCTCATAAGGGTCACAACAAGCCAGACCTCATCTCAAAAGAATAAGGCACAAGGCTGCTAATACCTTTGGATGGGGCACCAGTCTGTCTTAAGGCATATTTATGCAGGGATAAGTTGGAGACGCCAATTAAGCTTACCAGCATATTCTTGGAATGTGTGAAGAAACCACAACAGTGAGCAAAAATATGCATGCATACTCCACACAAAATTGAACCCAGGACCAAAGAGCTACATGGCAAACCTAGGTGTAAAAGAAATCTTTAAAACCATATAATAATAAAAACAAAATGTATTCAAATAGTTTACCACAAAATAACAAGAAATATGAGACATAATACAAAACATTTTGTGAACTTTAGAAAATAGAAGATAATTCGTAAGAGATTTTTCTAAATAAAGCTTGATAAATAGAGGCACACATCTGGGCCTTCATTGTGACTTGATCCATGTGTTATACATAGTAATGTCATGCTCTTTTCACATTGAAAGCTTTTAAATCTGTGTCATTTTGATTAAACAGTACAGCAATTCCCAAGCTAATTCTACATTGCAGCCAAAGATCACAGGGGACTTGACTCGAATCTGAAAAATCGATTCACACTGTTCATTCACCCCTGGTGTTTATGGTAGCATGCTAAATAAGCTTAACAAACTCAGTGTCACATACATGACTGTAATCAATCAGAGAAGGTATGGCTACATTCATTTCAAATGAGCTCTGTCCCTATTACAGAGTGAGGTCATGATTCATCACTTTGCTACTGTGTCACCAACCATACTTTCTAAGTATGCCACCTTTAAAATCCACAAAACTATATTAAATCCTAAGCATTTGTAACAAACACCAACATAAAATATTAATAAAGGTTATATATATACGCCATTAAGTCCAGGAAAGAACACACATTTGCAATGAATTGTTTTTGTTATTTCTCATTCGAAAACAGTGGTACTGTTCTACTTTGCCTGAGTAAGTCATTTTGGAATTTATCGGAACAATGAATGGGAGATTAACAGCAAGGATGTCCCTCCATCTATAAATATGGATATATTTATAGGCAACTCTGATCTTATGTTGTGAGAAACTGGGTTTTATTTCTTGGACTTGAAGTTCAAAGGTGAAATTAAAATGTGGCATCAGTGTCTGTAGCACACAAATCAATTTACAGGTATAAGTAGAGTCTTGAGATATGGGAAAAGGCTACAGTTATTAGTTCTCTATAAAAGAAATGTAATAAGGAAGGATATTAAAAGAAAAATATACACAAGTCTCATATTAAGTGAGTCGTGCAACCTTACTGGGTACAAGCATTGCACATTTACCCTGAATCCAGTAGTATGCTTGGTTGTACTACCAGAATTGTGGGGCAGATGGCACTCTTGTGGCTTGACTTTCAGACCACATGTGCTGGTTGACTTTACAGAAAGATATCCATATTCCCCACTCAACCGATCCTTCTCCTGTCTGCGGTAAGGACAAAGCCACATGGTCTACAAAGTATATTGCCGATCCCTTTGCTCACTGCTGTTAAGCAGACGACAGGGGCGTCTTACACTTCCATCTTTTTTTTCAAGCGGTGGCCCTTGAGAGTCCCTCTCTCCTTCCATCTCAGCTTTTGGACTCAACTGCTTGGACTTTTATTTTATTTTATTTTCTCCCTTGTAGAAAATCCTGTTTGGTACATGTAGCTGACCCTCTTTTTGCATGTCACCCTTTAGAACCACAATCTCTTTCTTAGCTTCCTTTTTATAGTGGGTGAGGGAGAGCAGCCGAGCTAGTAGAGCTGAGGGAATTCAGTGTGAGGTACAGTACTTCTCCTTTCAGCCTCACAACAAATTCCCAATGTTAACAGGCTGGAATCGCCAGTGACCTTGGGGGCACTAATGCAGTAAAAGATGGGCACTTTTCTTCTTTTACAGAGAGAATTCCTAAATTAGTTATTACAGTATGACTAATGCACAAAATTGCATGAATTAAAGCTCTGATCTAGAATTCTTGTATTCAAAAGAGTGTTGAGGCCTAGGATTGTCTGCAGCTTCCACAATTATCTATTGCCTCTCATTGTGATTCAGTGGTAAATGGAATGGAATGATCCTTAGACCTAGAAAAATCAAGAGGTGAAGGTTATAGATAAACTGATTGATTGCAGCTCAGCAGAACAAATGAAGAACTATGGTCTGTCTCCTGACCTGGGGTTTGAAACTAAATTTGATGAGAAGTGGCGTTTGGAATTTGCCAATACAAAGACCTAAAAGACCTGAATTGTTTGAAGTTGTGAACCTTCCCCTGTTTTCGGGAAGGAAGAGGGAGCACACTTTCCATGTAGATGGGAGCCTGAGGGAATCCACAGCACTGATGAATGGCCTCTGGCTCCAGGGGAACACAGTTGCTGTTGTATTAATTTTAATGGCAGGTACAAGGATCATCCCTGGACTCTCCCGCCTTAATTCTCTGAGGTGACTGACATTAAAGATTTTTAGATCAAACTATGAAACCCCCTGAGTAAAACATTTTTTTTCTATCTTTACTATGAAGCCTATCCACAGTACTTCAATATTGCATTTTCTGTCTTCACTGACTGCTTTAGATATACTGTGCAGTATGTTGCTTGTCTTGTGTTCTAGGGCGCTGTTCTGTTTAACAATATCTGTTATGCAATTATTTTCTGATACTGCTGACATATCATGTATTTTGTTATTTATTTGAAATATCATTCTTGTTTCCACTGTACTGTTTGGTGCCACAAATCTACTGAAAGGTCAAGGGCATAGTGACATGAGAAATTCAACACTCCAATATCCTATCAACCTATGGTCAACTAGTAAGTAAGCTTATGTGATATTACTGCCTATCTCAAGATGACTTTCAAATTACCTTTCATGACCTTCAACCAGGTAAGTGCCCTCATAGAAACTATTGCCAATTCCACCTAATGGGAGAAGAGCTGTAAGCTTAAGGTATTTTAATTTTCTGTGTCACTTGTAGAAACCTAAAACCTTAAAAGTGAAGATTTTGCAGACAATGTTTTCTAACACTATGACCACTACTGAATAATATACTACAGTGTAAGCTTCACTGTAATATTTTATTATGTCATTTGGATCTAAACATCCAATAAAATAAAACCTTTACAATACTTAAATACCTTGAAAGTATTTAAAATATGAAACTGAACACCAAACACATTACATTATTTCATTCATTGTTGTTTTCCTGATTATAAGGGTTATAATCCTGATTATAAGGAAAAGAGAACCACCCTGTCTTTTGAATTTCTTTTATCTTTGTGGTAATTAAAAATTAAAAGGCTTACGTGATGTACTGTATACAAATTTATTCCCATCTTTTTCTGCACTGTAATGTTGATCTCTAACAAATAGGCACTTTTCTTTCTAAGTAATCAAAGCTGGAAAAAATGCTGCTCTCCTTCTTATTTTGCACAGCACTTTCACAACAGGGGCTATTTTTCCAACAGCTCATCAGCGCTTATCTTAAGCCTTAGTCAACACTGTACTCTGTGAGTTCACACTGAATTCACCATCTTGTCCAGCATCATACACGAAGGGATAACTGTACGATGCACTGGTAGATAACTATATTGGGATTTCAGCTGTTTTGTTTTGTTTTTGATTTGCCAGGTGGACATGGCTCACACACATCTAATAAGATTTGTGTAGAAATATCTAAATAAATAAATCATTCTAACTATATAACACCAAACCAGATGGGACTCTTTATTTATGCTTAACTGGATGCCCATTTCATGCCGTCCTAACATCTATCTTGCCAGTTTTTACACAGCTACCATTTGGGGCTTTTGATTCCTTTTCTGTTACGTTTATAGAGGGTTACAGAAGTGATGAATGTCCTGCACTCCTAATGAAGTTTTTGGTATGTGCACCTTCACTCAGGCGGAAAAGGGGGCTCAAGCAGGGCTTTCTATGAACACCCGCAATGTTATCAGTGTGCTTATTCATTGTGGCGCTAAGCAATACATTTAACAGATGGGTCCTATTCTCCAGTCTGCAGACCTCATTGTCCAAGGCCAACAAGCCAAATAGCTTTTTGGTTTTGTTCTTTTATCATCTCAAAACCATTTTTAATAACTATTTTTTATTTCCATCTTATCAATGTATTTTGTTTCCTCCTGCTGCTTTTTTGAGTTTCAAGTTTTCTTCTTCCTATTTCTGACCCAAAAGCATGCTGTTGTAATTCTTAGTGCAGACAGAAATGATTTGGATCACTTTCTTGCCCAAAATTTGTCCACTTAAATTAGGATACTGGAATTGGTTTTACATCACTATTTACAAAGTCCTTGTTTCAGGGCTTTTCAACAGTCATGTGAGAAAGCAATCAAAGAAAGACATGAATATTAAATATATTTCTGTTCCATCTAAAAAATACTACTCGTTTTCTGAAATGACATAGGTTTCCAATGATGTTGGTTATAGAAGGAGATCATTTGGTAATTACTCAAAGTATAAGAACACAATAGATAAGGAAAGAAAAACAATTCTGTTTAATTCCCAGTGCTAAGATCTACGATTACAATTTCATTCACTCCTTTTTTACAAGGACTTGGAGCGACCTGAACATTATACAGTAAATGCGTTGTATAATAGTGTTATTAAAAAGTTGCCAAGTAAACTCATGCAGGAGCTTCCACATGTCATGATGTCCTTTACAACTGTGTTATATTCGATACAGTGTCATCCAAATTTATTCATATTCACATTCTTGATGAAATAGGAAAAATAAACATCAAATAACAGAAAGGTATCCAATCAGTTAATTTTCTTGCTTAACAAATTCTAAAAATTGCTACACTATTATCTGAATAGCACTGCACAGACCCAAGTTGTTTTGTTGTTTTTTTACGTGAATAATTTGATATATGTGAGATTTGGATTAATGTGAATCATTCTGCTGATGTTTCCAATGAAAAAGGAATGTTGTTCCTTTTTCAATGAAGTATGAATAAAGTACATTGCTAATTATATGACATGTTGTGCTATATGTTACATTGTCAGTTATATGCAATACCCATGCAGAGCTTATGTAAAACATGTGCAGGATGGATGCTTAAAGACAAGTTATGCACTCCAAAATAGTGTGAAAGGCTGTGTTTTACAAAATGGCAAACGTAAAAGGCTGTGTTTTAAATTCACAAGCCTTTACAAATCTCACACTAAATAAGTACCTCCAGTTTAAACCCCCAAACAAATTGGAAAACAATAGTAAATAAACGCCCTTTAAAAACACAGAAATACTCATGCTATTTAAGTCAACTGATCTACTGGTAATTAGCATCAGAGACGATCTGCTATAGAACAGAACCGACTTGGCGCCCTATTGAAATTGAGAGAAAACTATCTGTGTGTTTCAAGGGACAGCCTCTAGGCAGATGCACAGGAGCCCTGAGGCTTCCCACCAGGCCTCAGGCCAAGACACATCTGCTTTTTACTTCTGGGTCCCACACAGGCACAGCATGCAGAATTTCTATCACAAAATGTTCTATCACATGCTATCTTAAATACTTTTGAGTTTTCTGAAAAGCCCTTACAAATAAACCATAACAGGGAATGACAAAATAATGAAAACACCAAGCAATATATGAATAGTTAGTATATATGAATATTTATTAATAAGGAGTTGGGTCGCCAATTGCCTTCAGAACAGCTTCAGTCCTTCTTGACCTCTTTCGAAATCTGCAAGATCTCTCATGTTGCTTTAGAACATATTAAAGTTTTGATTTTAATTCTACTCTTACAGCAAAAACATACTGGTAATTAGTATTGAAATTAATATGAAACACATATTGTATGCAGAATCCTTTTCAATTGCGATTTAGTTACTTCACAATACAAGTCTTTTTTCATCAGATATTTCCATTGTTTTGTCCACCCCTTGTATTATTTTATTTAAAATTCATCAGAGTATTTATTCTTCCTTTAAAATGACAGGCAGGCTCTCAACATGCTTGAAATGCTACCTGATAAATCTTACTACACGGTACTACAATTTTGTCTCTTTGCGTAATCTTCGCATTTACAAAGGATTTTCCAAACACTTAGAGCTCGGCTGTTTGGGAGAGGGGTCACCCAGGAGAGAAACAAATGTATCGGTCAGCTCTGGGATACAAACTGGCTACTGTTATTGCCCATAAAGGTTGTCAGCTCCTTTTGGAAGTAAGAATATGGGATCAAACTTTCTCAACTTACCCATGGTGCAGAAGGCACTATTAGAGATAAGGTCAGCAGGTCCAAGCAGCAGTCCTCAAGAGGCTGGCTGCAACGGTTCACATGGTTTAACAGCCTGGCATACATGGCTGGTGGGAGGAGCTGCCTGGCTTGTTCACTGCAGTCTGGTCCTGGGGCAAGAATAAAGCCCAGTGTGTGCCTCATTCCATGCAGGTGTTTGAACAGCTGGCTAAGCTTTGATTCCAAGATGCTCTGATGAGACACAAGAAGAGGAGACAACAACTGACAGCACTGTCAAACAATGATAGCTCCTGCAGGTGAGAGGTCAGGCCACTCCACCTCCACACCTGCCAGTGCAAGTACAGTCAGTGCTAAAATGGGAAAACACTGTCTTTAGAATACATTGGAGAGCTTGTCAAAACCAGCAGTGCAGCAGGCCTCTGTTTTCAAATCCCAAGAGTAGCTTTAGGTGGTGTGAACAAAAACAAACACCATGTGCTAAAAAGCTAGCCTACAAAGACCAAAGCACAGTTATTTATGGCTTTAGGCTTAAAATATGAAAACAAAAATCAAACCAAGATTTTCCTAAAGCAACATACATAATCAGTTTAAGAAGACTGGGTTTGCAATATTTCCAGTATTTTCTTTATGCAGGACCATTGTTTAAAGCTGAGAATCACATATTTCTGAGCCTTTACCACAAACCTTTCTAATTGTGTTATTTCAAATTGAATATTTTTGTCAAATTTTGTTTAGAGATCTCAACACAAAAACAAGAAATTATTCAGTAAATAAAAAGAAATCTTTATTTTAAATCTAAATTCTATAATTTCTCATAAGAAAAATGTTTCAGGGAGTTTTGACAAAGCACGCTGAGCTGAAAAAGAATCTATATGCATGAATACCTTTTGTGAAGAATTAACTTTAACATTAAAATGAATGATCTTCACAGAAAACAGAACAAGAAGAACATCATTAATTCATCGTGCTGATGCATTTATGCTGATACATTTAGATTACATAGATAGATTGCCGGTACATTACATAGCATGCTGGTACATTTATCAGCATGATATGCAATCTGAGGGAAGCAACTTGCTTAAGGGTACAACAGCAATGGGACATGAATCCATAACCTTCTTGTTAGAAGTCTCCAGGCCTAACCTACAGTATATACAGTATCAAAATGAGAACATATAAAAATAACTGCATATATTTCTAAAACATAATGTTCACATTTTTTATCCCACATATTTATGTTAAAGAGAAATGTAGTGAATTTATTCCTTAATGTGTTTTATGCAGTTGAAAATACTGTAGAAAATGGTACTTTAACAAAGCACCAGAAAGTTTATAGAGGCTTTTGTCATTCTGATTGTCAGCAGGTATTAAAGGAGTCTAAACACCACAGTAGTGTAAACTAATGTGTAAACACTAGTAGTGTAAACAAAGTAAACTACTCAGAACCACATTATTCATGAGAAAACTCAGAGAATTATCCAAAGATGTAAGGTAGGTGTAAGGTGAAAGATTATCGACGTAATCAACTCAAGGATCAAAACAATTCTAGTGATGGCTACAAAATAAATCCATAACAAAAATCCTAGTTTCAACTTTGGTGTCAGTCGTGAAGACGTTCAAGGCTAATCCAACAATTTCTATCTGGAAGAGTGCACAACAACGTTTAATACAAATATGGTTTTAGAACATAACATCTGGCATGTTCAGGATACAATGTCTCCAAGATTACCATTTGAAGAAGACCTCATGAATCAGGGTTTGTTTGGCAAATACCTATGGCAACATAAAGAAAAGACATGATACTCTTCCAAGCGCCACTGAAGACCAGAAATTGATCTATACAGATTTAGTGTTCCAAAGTGTTTGAAGATCTTTTAGCCAAACTCTAGTCAAAAAGCTGTCAAAAGGTTTCAAATGGATCACAACACTAATGCAATCTACATCAGTCTATAGGCTAAATGAATAAACATCAAAAACAGTGTTCTTGACTAATCACCGTAACATTTTGGTTTGTGCTGAAGAAAGGTGATCAGAAGTGCAGGCTGCCTGGAAGAGCCAAAGAGGTTCTGCATGGCGAAGTAGTTGAAGATCCCTTATGAGAAGATTAAGCACCTATTAAAAGATATACTGTACCTACTGGAGGTTATCAAAGCTAAAGGCAACAAAATATTGATTCCCAGGCATGAACATCATTAGTTTATAAATATATGCACCTCTTCTTGAAAGACATTTTGTTTATATGTACAACAAGGAATTTATACAGTATGTGTTTTTAGTCTATTTACTTATAACAATGGTAAATAACTTATAACCTGGATTTGCATATTCCCATTTGCATATTCACAATTTCAAGACTACTATATATACTGTATACAAACAAGCATAGCTAGAATAAATATTTTTATCATATGTATTATCACACAGTATGTATTAAATGCTACACTAAGAGTATTTCATCATGTTGGATTTTGTTCAAATGCATTATTCTTACCAAGATTGGGATACCTTTGTACTTCCGGCTTGTGTCTGGTTTTATTAGAGTTGAGAAAGAAAATATATTATGTTTGTACTACGCTTTGTTATATAAAAATGAGGTCTCAATCCTACTGTACATATGTTTACGTTAACTAAACATTCAACACGAGAAATAAGTAACTTTTTAACACCTACATGTATTCCTACACATTTTGTTTTCCAGAAAACCTTCTAAGAACAAGAAAAAATATTTATGGATAATACTTAAAGTGAGATTTGAAGGACCAAGGGACCAAAGATCACAATCTTCATATGCAACTCATTATAGCAAACTTGTGAACAATTTGTATTGCGGTCTGCTACTAGGTTAATTTAGGGAGTACACATTTGTAAAGCAGTACTTTACAAATGCTGAAACATGCAGAACTGTGTGAAATTATTCCAGATGATACATTTCACCTCAGGGTTCACCAGCCCTATAAGTGTGAACACCCACTGCAATGAAAATTTCAGATTAAAAGCAGATCTGGACCAGAATAGTAATTTGCACAGAACAATTTTTTTGTATCAGCATTTAATAAGTTGAATCATGACTGTTGAGGAGAAAGATCCATGCTCTGTTTATTTGTACTTCAATTTTATATAAAAGTATTTATATATATTTTGATTCCTGTGTACAGTATTTTAATAACTATAAATTCTTATACATTTATGACACTAATAAATTATAATAGGTAATGCATTGATCCAAATCAGTAAATATAGCCTTTACAGAAAGCTACAAGAGTTCCAGAAATAGTCATTACAGGGGGCAGACTGGAAAGACTGCTCCTTGCATTAGTTACTCAGAAGGTGCCATGTGTACAGTAAGCATGGTATTTAGTTCCCCCCCAAGTCACATAACTTAATATTAAATTAACAATGCACAAAAAAAATAACATACATAATGTAACTATTGGGGGTGTGTTCTATCTTTGTGATAGATTGTGATGATTTCTTTCTGATTAAGAAATATCTAAGTACTACTCGGGCACTTTTATTCTGACAGTGTGATCCAAGAACTTCGTTTTAATTTGCACTGATTTTTAATGCCCTGAACAGCTGTATGCCTAAAACCCATTTCCTGACTCATTTTGATGCACACTGGTTTTTGATCGGCACCGTTCCTTTTAGCACAGCATGTTCTCACTTTTTGAAATGTTTTCACTGTTGCATTTCAATGCTTGAAAATGCATTTACAATGTGGAGCAAATTTCTATGCCCCCAAATAAAGAGAGCAGAGCATCTGTAATAACAACCCTGCATACTAAATGTATGACTATCACAATTTACAGATTTATCAAACTTCTGCTGAAGTTCTTAATAACTTGGACTTGTTAGTAGCAATGCTACTAATAATAGTAACAAGTCACAGCTACAACGAGAACAATGGGAACACAAGAACAAAAGTAATAATAAATCAATCTCACTAAAAAGATGATGATGGTTTACAGCAAAGCCGTTCACTGTTGTTACCTCTGGGTCTCTTTCCTATCTCTAATTGCAAAAGCAGCAGGAGCAGGTCGCCGGAGTTAGGGCTGCCAAGATTAATGATGAAGAAGAGTTTTTTTCAGGAGAACTCCAACTCAGCATCAATCACCATGAGCTCTTGTCTTCCCTTTGCAGGAAGCTCCTCCGAGTCACAAGCCGGAGCTCTGCAGAGGACGGGGGAAGAGACAGAACAAACCTAACATCTGTTTCTGCCATCTGGGTGAGGGGTGAAGCTGGAAGCTCTCTCTGCTATACCTGTCTGTAAAGATTATTGAAGGTGGGAGGCAGCAGGAGGTTAGCACTGGAATCAACATGTGTTACACATCAATGTGCCATACAAATTCATCACATTGCCTTCGGACCTTTACTTCTGTCTTCACAAATGAGGTATTCTGGATCTGCGTTAGGTGTTATTTTTTAAATATTGAGAGTTTATTTCTACACATAAAATCTGACATTTTTGTACCTTTAAGAATGTGGAAAAAAGCATCTAGAAAATCTATGAAAATGCCTGGAATTCAAGCATTCTTTAAAAAGTTTTAAAAATCACTGCTCGGTCATTGATGAAATAAGAAAACAAAAAACCTAAAAATTTGGTATTAGATATTGGTGTATGTTTTATGTTACATGGAAACTGTAACCTTAGCAATAAACCGAACTATATATTTTACTATACAGTATGTACTGTACTGTATATACTGTATTTACTATATACTATATTTGACTATATATTTTCTATTGTGCTATATCTTTATTTTGCTTAATTTGCTACTTACAGTATGCTAATATAGTCTGTATATTTTGTTAAACTACGCTCTTAGAGCGACAAACCAGTCTTAATGATGCTCTTACAACATAAGCTTTTATTGGGGACACTATGAGAAAGCTTGTGATGTGGGGGGTTTTCTCCACTGTACGCCATGGAAGGCTGTGTAAATTTAAAGCAGAGAGGCTGTCAGACTCATCATAGAATGTTAATTAACCTTATATAACCTATAGACCTTATATACTGCATGCATGTACTGTACAGTGCAAAATAAAATGGATCCCCTGAAAAGTTACTAGTTGTGACCTACTGTATAAAAGCCTTGCACATAAAGACTGTTAGGTAACTCTTAATTGCAAAAGCATCAGAGCTTCAATTAGAATAACATACACAACTGGTGCTCAAATCTTTCTCTTTACAAAGACAGTGTAATAGCTTGCTTTAAATGTGACCAGAGTGAGGTTCTGGACTTCTTAAATAGATGAATATATAACATCACTTAGTTTAATGACAGCGGCATTAAACTTGCCAAGCATTGACCCACTAGCCTGTCAAGCATTAACCACACAGCTAAAGGGCATTGACAAAGCCAACTCATAAAACCCCTTGTGAGAAATGAGAAGATGAGCTACTGATATGTATCATCATCCTGTGAAGTTATGGAGCACACTAGTTTTCTTCAATGAATTAGAATTTAAGAAATTAAATAGATGTGTATGGATTTGCTAAAGAAAGGTGACAAATTGCAACTATCCTGTTTGCAGAGAACAGTTCATTTCACTGATGACAGCATGTGATAACATTTATGTATACAACCTTTTCTGTGTCATTTAAATGCTGCCAGTTACATCACTATTATGCAGAACCACCTCCTGCCATTCTACCATCAAGTTGTTTTACAGTATCAGGATCATATGCTAAATGCCTCTTGCAAAATTTTCAAAGAAATTGCAAAGTGAAAGAGGAAAAATTGAACTAAACAGCATTTCACAAGGGAGCTCAGGTGACTCTTAATCAAGAAGGCAGAATAGGCCAAGAGCTCCTATGAGCTCCGATTGACTTTTCCTTGAAATGACTGAATTTAAGTTTAAGGTAGTCTTTTTGGCCCCATCCTGTAGAGCTGCAGGATTCATCAGTAATGGAGCAAAGTCTTCCTTATTCCCATAACCAAGGGTAAGGAGTGGAAGCAAATTCCTACGTTGTGGGCCGGCACAGCAAACACTGCTTTTTCCTGACTCGCTTGATAAACTACCACAGCTCTTTGATGAACAGTTCTACTCACAGAGACATTTTATTGTGGGTTTCCTTAAGTACTTTCAGAAAACAAGTCTTTTCACTAATGTTAAAGCTTTTTGCACCATCAGGGGAACATCCAGTCTTACCTACAGCAGCTGGAGAAGATTACTGTGGCTGCTTTTTCTACCAACCAAGCAAACAAAAGTAATAAAAAATACATTATTTAGGAGGTGCAGAACCAGAAAACAATGAGATCGTCATACAATCAGAAAAGGGAATCTACCTGCTTAAGTCATGTCTGGAGAACTGCAGGATAGGAGTCACAGCTCTAACATGGATCTTGTTGGCCTGTCAGAGAGTGCTGACGAATCCTCTTAAGTTTTTAATATTTCAAACAAGATGGCGACCCTCATTGTTCCCCACTGTATCCATTAAAGTTGTGATTTATAACACTTTAGGCACACAGAAGAACAGACCTCATACCTTCATCTTTAAATATGTTTGCTATACTGATCGACAGCTAATTCATCAGGCTGCTATGAAATTAGATGCACTATCTTTAGATTTTGGCAAATTGTTCTGTTCTTAGTGTACAGCTCATAAAATGTTTACATCATACCAGCGCAGAGCTGGAGTGCAGAGTTTCTTGCTTTACTCATCGAAAAATATGAGCATCACAGTGGCCAGCTAATCTGTTCGCCAGCACAAGATTGTGAGATTGGAATGACAGACACTAGAAGTGATTTTTTAATTTTTTTATCTGTGCTTTCTGTTTTAGATCACCCAACTACTAGTGTATATTACTCACTGTCTTTGTACAGTAGATAATATGACACCATTAAAAAAAAAATATTGGTGAACTGTTAAGGCATTCTGGAGTGGGGGTGCCAAATCTGCTTTACTGCACCTATTTCCTGGGGTGTTTTTTGTTGTAGATTACATTACTATTGCTGCCGACCTGAGATGCATTATTTTTGACTTGTGGATATCTATTTACATCTTAGTTCAAAGCCATGGAAAGCGAATGTCTTTTTTTTTAGTCTGGGTCTATTACAGGATACTGCTTCTCTCAGCTAGTTAGTTTCTGGAAATAATTTTATATTTTTTAGATCAGACCTGTACTTTGTTTTTGCGTTATACATCTGGTTGCTATGACTCTGATGAATATGCAATTTTATGACAATGAATGGATGGTTATCTATCCATGCTGCAGGATTCATTTTACTAGGATTTAGGAATCACTCTTGGAAAAACACTGGAGTTTTAAATCTCTTACTTCAGCATCTCTCCGAGTGACTGAAAGATGTGTTAGATAATAGTATTAATCCTGAACTTAACATTCTTTATAGGGGTTACCACATACTGCACCCCTATAAAGGGGGGTTGTACTGTTTTTGCTTCTATTGTCAACAGAATTGAAGTATTTCTCAGAAATCCTTCAGGTGGAAAATTACAAAACTGTAACTTCCAGAATAGTAAGACTAAACATTTGCCAACTCTGAAAGGGGATTTTAAAAATCCCCATAGTCTAGTTTAAAATGATTATTAACAAACTGTGCTGTTCCTTCCAACACTATTTATCATAAACATTTTACTCAAAATTATTTAAAACTCCGTCATTTCCAAGATTGGTTAAAAGATATTGAGGAGTTTGATGACCAGTGAATCTTAATGAGTTTTACAAACAGCTCAAAGAAAGACTTGGTGTTTAGAGCCAGTAGGAAGTCTAGTAAGAAGAGCTTAGACTTCTATTTATGGTTTGTGAATATTGGAGCTTTATTTTGCCTCAAATTATAATTGTACTAACCTTTTATACAACGGTATTATATTTTATACATACAGTATATAACTTTTATACATATATAAATATATTTTATAAAATTGTATTTTATACATGGTTTTATACAATGGCTGCTTGTCCTTTTTACCTAGACCTTCCTAGAAACAACCCTGTTAATAACACCCTGTTCTAGGTTGTGCCACAGTACTGTCACTATGGGCACAAGTGTTAATGCCAGTGCCCATTTCTAAAAGCTTGGAACTGTTTCCAGTGCTATAATCCCATCTCTTGTGACTGGTTCAGCGGGTAGAAGTATTTCACAAAGCTGCCCTTCATCACCATGATTGTTCATTCCATTGTTAGAACCACGGACACTGGTATCTGTTAGCATTACATGTGTTAGATAGAATACCAACACCAGTCCCTTTGACATACATTTCACTCTCTACCAATGACATTCCCTGGTTCTGTTCTCTACATTTTAAGCTTATTTGATGGAGGAGGTGATTTCCACAGGTAGAGCAAGCTTCCTGTCTGCTTGCCTTTCTGCAGAAACTGGTCTGACTGACAGGAGGGAGTGGTGTGGCCGATTGCTCCTGTAGAACTAGGCCTCTCCACTATGCTGCCCCAGGGATGGGCACAACAGATATGACTGGTGTGATTATACCATTGAGCCCTTGGATCTTAACTCTCAGTTGTTCAGCATGTCATCTTTTTATTTACAGGAAAAAAATCTGTTTTATGAAGTTGGTTAGAGACCAAGATGAGCTTAAACTTCTCTTGGTCACATTCATTTGTCAAAAGTGGTCTAAAGGAAAGTAAAGTGCAACAACTGTGACTGTGTTCAGATGATTTCTCGTGTCTTTAAAGTTTGTCTCAGCTGCCTTTCTTGTAAGATCACAATTTTGGTATGTATGATTTCTTCAGCCCATTGGAGTGTTGTTCTATTCTGTTTTTCAAAAATATGAATAAAATATGAAAAGGCATTCCACAGAGCCTTGACATGAACCTTATCAAACATATATGAAAGCATCTAGACAGGGAACTAAGAAATGTTTTCATGTCATTCTTTCATCATTTTTTATTTTCTTTTAACTATTTCTTTTTCACTATATCCTCTCACATTGTATGAATAACTTGAGTCCAATAACCTTTTTAAGATTTAAAAAACTTTAAGAAGGCAATTATGTTTTAAATAAAAGAACTGAGAGTTTCACTGAAACAAACATCCAACAATATAAGACCCTGTTCCAAGTTGTTCATTTTCTACATATCTTTTTATAAACCACTGTTTATCATTCATGGAAGAGCAAGGAGCTTGAAATGGTGCAGCTGACGGGCTGCCTTCAGGTTAGAATTTAAAACCTTTTATTTTCTCAAACTGCACTGAGTATAAAGAACTAAGTCCTTAAGCACTTGAACCTTATAACTAAGAAATCAAGTACAGAAAACTTCAATGAGGGAAATTAGATTGAACAAATTTAATATAAACGGCACAGCCTTAGGAATGCTTAAGTCAATTTATTAAAAGGAGCTTTTTTTAGAACAACTACTTGGTCATAAAAGCTCAATAACAACTGGAAAAATGAAGGAAACTTTAAACAGTTGAATGCAACTTTAACCAATTTAATACACTAATTCTGAATAAAACAAATAATATATCAGTCAACAGAAATATTTGCGCAGTCTGTAGTGTACACACATATTAAATTAAGCATGTCATTCACAAAGGAAAGCTTCTACTAGTTAATAATGAATGCCCTAAATTGTAATCATAATCATCGGTACTACATGTTTATCAGTACCGTAATACTTGTTTTATTTTATTCTAAATCACATGTGCCTATTGTTTTGTTCTATATCTGTCTTTTTCTCTCACCCTGTTCCAAGGTTTTCATTTATTTCATAGAAAAGGAAACTGAAATATGCCAACAAGGGTAAATGATAAAGTGAGATTGATTTTTTTTTGCTTTATAAAGTAATATAAATATATATGACTAAGTTAGCTTAAAAAATCTTGTAGTAATTAGATTTTTTGGTTGTGATTCAATGTCTACTAATACATTTACTGAAATATCATTAGTGCATTACCATAAAGTGTCACAGTCAATTGTATCTGCTTCATAACCACAACTGTGCTCTATGAGATCAGGTAGGATGGCCCTATTCTCTTTTACAATATAACAGTATTCCTCCTCTGCTCTTATTTCTCAGACAGAAAGCAAAGCCTGATATTCTCGGTTGATTTCCATTTAATGTGACATGATATTGTATTACAAGGTCATGTATCAGTAAGATCTCATGAGCAGCTGTGAAATTTCTGCAGCACCTCTGTTAAAATCATAATATCTCTGTACATTCCACTTCATCATCTAAAAAAATGCATATAAAAACACCTGGTGTAAAAACGAATAACCAAACAAACCCTGTTTTTTCTAAAAATGTTCTTTAGTTGCAGAAGGTAGGATTTTTTAAGTATAGTACCTTGGCTACAGTATTAAACATAGAATAGGGACTATAATGTTTTGTATAAATAAAGATAATTTTTTATTTAATACATATACAGTATATATATCATACAGTGCACTCCATATTCATTCACACTCGTAATTAAATAGGAAAAAAACATAATATAACAAATATCTATGGATTGGATAATGTGTCATTAATAATATATGCACAAGAATTCTAAAAATGTAACAGTAATTTTATTGCATTGTCACATTTTGCAAAAATAATATACAGTAATTAGGAAAAAAACTATGTTATGTTTCTTATTAATATTTTAATGGGAGCATTAGTAAATCTGGAAGTCAATATAAATATGAAATAAGCATTTTTACATAGTTTGGATTGGCGATACCATAATTCTTGTTACATAGAAAAATGTCTGGTGGGTCTCAAAGAATTCCATGATCAACCAGGAAAGTGCAAAATGTTTTGACCATAATTATTACCTATCTTTAATACAAAGGTGCCCAATACAGTAAGACAACAATACATCTTTTTGTATTTCTTCCAATCCAAGCACCACTAACACCTTTTCTGATACCAACACCATTAATAACCCTCATTACAGAATACACTCAAGCTCATGATCAACAATGTAATTAACTTAAATATGCAGTGAAGTTATTTACAAACATCCCAAAGTATTTGGTGTATAGTGGCAGGTGTCCTGCTTCATTTTAAGAGACAAGGCAGAGGGAGAGTGTTTGAACAACCTTACTCCTCGATCAAACATCCTCCTCTGTGACTTTAACGTCCCTGTTTTATCAGCTCTTCTCCTTTCTGAATGTCTCCTTGGCATTCCAGTGGATTAATTCTCCTACTGCATACAGTCCAAAAGAGCATCATACAGTACCTGTCTTCCAGCTGATCCTGTAAGAACCAAAGCTTGGGATACAGCTGTTGGAGCATATGCTCCAGAGAAGTTATGCTCTCCTCCTTTCCTCCTCTCCAGGAACTCCCACCTTAAGTCAGGTTCATCCCCCATGAGCCCAGGGAACATTGAGGTTGGGTGCCAAGTGCCAACCAACACAATTCTGTGGCACACTTCCAACACTTCTTCCTCCCCTTCCTCTTCTCCAGGCTGAGGATAGTTGGCATCACCCTATCTTCTCCTGAGAAGGCCATGGGGGAACTCTGGTTCCACCACATTTACTTCCTTAAGCAGGAAGGCATGCATGTAGGGGTTCACCGCACTGGGCAGGAGTGGCCGTCATGTCCAGACCCATTACAGCCACTCCATATATCAAGGTACACCCAACCAATTAATAAGTGGGGTGTTCACTCCAATCACACTATATCCAGGCAATAAACGGAAGAATTAAGGTGCAGAGCGCTTCAATTTTATTGTTGTATGATGTAGAGTTTTTGAAAGTCAACAAAAGATAGAACTTCCTTCTCTACTAATAAACTCAAAGCAATCTCCCCTCACTGCTTCCAGCCCAACTACCATGAAGGCCATGTAACTCCCTATTACATATTTATACCACAAACTACCACAATTGTCTGCCCAACAAAGTGTTTTCGATAGGTGCTATAAGTTTACATTTTAAATGCTATGGTGCAATATCACAAATGCACACTGGTTTACCTCAATTGAGTAAGTGGCACCATTTAATAAAACCAATATAAAAGCACTACTGAATATTCCTTACTATGTTAATCAAAATTTTTCTAGCTTCAGCTTTGATGATCAAAGAAACTAACCTGAAATAGAGACTTTCAGATGATACTTTCTTTTCATCTTCACATCTTCCAAAAACCTCATTACAATTATTAGGTTCTGCAGGTAAGTCAATTTCTGAATGACATATTTAAAATCAGAAATTCTTAAATACCTTACATGTGTCACGCCCTCTGCAGCCAGAGGGCACTCTTACTCTGTCCTGTCCCTAGTTCCATGTGCTTTGCTGTCCTTCCGGTGTCTCTCTGTCTGGGGCTATATATTTCCTAGTCAATCATTCCTCTTTGCTCAGCATTGACGTTCGGATGTCCTGAGACCCGCCTAGCACCAGGTCTGCTGCCTGAGGGCATAGGTTTCTTTACGACTCCTGAACTGCTGAGCCCGGGCTAACCCCCGTCCCGCCACTACGCATAGGGTCTTTTTCCACTCTCCTGCCATTCCACGGTTCATCCCTTCCGATATCCGTGACAATATGTTTTAAAGTTAAACTCAAACATATAGACTAGCACCAATCCCCACATTTAGTTTGGTCTGAAAATTTTGTCAATTGATTCTACTCTTAACTGTATCTTTTCCTAATATCATTGAATTTGAGATAACGTTTCCGCCTTCAATCAATCCAATTATTTTATAATTATCACAATATTTAACATAAAAAAAGTCTTTTGAAATGTTATAACAAAGCAAACAATAACACTGAAAACTTCATACTTTCACTTTCTTAACCTTAATTTAAATTAGAGGGGCCTAATTATAAACAAAACCTAAAATTGTCTAGCCTAATAAAAAATACAATAATTGAGGCAGTTTTAGCTACGAGTTAAAATTGTTTAAATGTCTAATCTTAAAATATCCAGAATAGGTTATGTGCTTTAAGCTATACAGTATATGAAAACTGCTGTTTATGTACTGTACTGTATGTATTGATCCTTGTTCAAATCTAGTCCAAGATCTACAAGTGTATCTTGATCCAGTCGTTGACCAGCACAGCCTTAGGGGGAACAGTAATTGCTTGTGGGCATCCCTAGTGCAATCTGTTGGCTTAGAATTTTTTTTTATTAAAGCTCACTGCGAGTGTTAGTATTTGATGTGATGCTCTGAGTGAGCTCTACATAAACCACATACTATAAAAATGTATCTGAATATAAAACAGCTGCCACCCAGTTGGACTAAAAGATCAAGCTCATATTCTTTGTTCATTCTCATAGAACCATTACCTACTGTATGGTTAGTACCAATTCTGGAGTGAATCAAAATGAGTACACAAATAAAATAAGATAAAGGACCTATTTGATGATGTAAGGTTTCTGCCACTAAGACGGCTGTTCCAAAACCAGAATATGGAGTCTGTGATACTGAATCTATATTACCTGACAAAAAAAGATAAAAGTTTGTGTCTACAACCACACAGCAGCACTGAACATTCCTTTGTTAAGAAGAGCCCCTGACTCCCTTTGGCTAATAATATAATATAATAATAATAATAACCAGATATATTGTTTGCTGATTCATTCATTGTTAATTAACTATGGTGAGTTGCTGAAGCTTGTGTGGGTGAGCTAATCAGATCACCTTGATATATTGCGATGAACAGAATTTAAAAAGAACCTAGACTTAATCTTAAACGTAGCCTTAAACCTATTCATAGACTCCACTCCTAACTGCAGTTTTCAAGTTTATTGTTTTAACAAGATATCTTCATGGCATCAAACACCAAAACATACCATACTGTACATTACATACCGAATAGCTAAAGTTACAAAAACTTTTATTAAAAGAAGGGAAGGAGATGTTTTTTGACCAACAATGATAAAATGTTGTGTTCTCAACACTTGTAATACTTTGAGAGTAAACATGATGAAGGTGGAAATGTTCATTCCTGTGAATAACGCTGTTTAATGTAGAACTGTGTCTACAGTATATGTTTCCAGACAAGTTGGATGGTCAAATTACAAAAAATACCACATTAAATGTTGAAATGCTCTGCTATAAATGACTGGATAAGCAGCACAGAAAGCTTGGCAAAGCTGAAGAGATGTCTCTTCACAGTCAACCATGTTTTCAGACAAAATGTACAAAATGGGAGCGCCCCTGTTTCAAAATGATTTGGAGCATTTTAAAACTTTTTTTATTCCTTTAACAAGTTACATGTTATCAGCGTTATCATTTTACATAATTTAACCTTTGGCTAATTAGGATTTTTCATCCTCTGTTTTTAAACAAAAATACCTTTACATTCCCATTAGAAACAAAGCAAAAGTTACACGATACAATTCTGTATTTTGAGTTAATATAACATCAACGTAAATTACTACTTTTTAATTGCAAACACATATTAATATACCATTTTAAATTCGTATATTTTAAATTATAATGTATACTGATGATGATGTTATCCGGTCAGTCGTATCCGACACTCGGCGATTCTATAGGCCATCTCTCGCCACGGTTTCCGGTCTTGGACTTTCCCTTTCAGCTGTTCTATGCCTAAGCCAGTGTCCGTTTTGATGGCGTCGAGCCACCGCGTTTCTCCAGTGAATCTGATCACATCACGTGACCAAAATAAGTGAGCCGGAGTCTGGTGATCTTTCCCTCAAGCGAAATTTCTGGCTTGATGCGCTCCAGAACCTGGTGACCCTTGCCGTCCATGGTATCCGTAACAGTCTTCTCCAGCACCATAGCTCGAAAGCATCAATCCTCTTTCAGTCAGTTTTTTTCAGGGTCCAGCTTTCACACCCATACATCGATATGGGGAACACAATAGCATGGACCATTTTGGTTGTGAGGCTGATGTCTTTGCTCTTCCAGATTTGGTGCATGCTCAGCACTACGGCCTAATGCAATTCGTCGCTTGATTTCAGGGCTGCAGTCTCCAGTTCGGTCGATCATGGATCCCAGGAAGCAGAAAACCTTGATACGTTCGATCTCTTCACTATTGATGGTTATTTTGACTGCTCCATTACCAGCTGTTGTCATGATCTTCGTCTTTTTGATGTTGAGGTGGAGACCCATCTTTTCACTTTCCTTTTTGATTCTTAATATGAGGTATTTCAGGCCAACTTCCGTTTCTGCCAGTAATGTTGTATCATTTTATTATTTTATTAATTATTAATTAATTAATTTTATTATTAATATGATTAATATTTCTGCCTCCAATCTTCACACCGATTTCTGATTCTTCCAGATCTAATTTCCTCATGATCATTTCTGCATAAAGATTGAAAAGAAAAGGGGACAGAATACAGCCTTGTCACACACCTTTCTCGATTTTGAACCATTCGGTGTCTCCATGTTGTGTTCGAACAGTTGCTTCTTGATCTTTATAAAAGGATCTTATCAGCTGGATCAAGTGTGCTATCAGTGTTATCAGCTGGATCTTATCAGCTGGATCTTATCACACTTGATCAGCTGGATCAAGTGTGCTGGCACTCCCAGTTCTTGCAGGGCCTTCCATAGCTTATCGTGTTCGATGCAGTCAAATGCCTTACTGTAGTCAATGAAGCAAATGTAGATGTTTTTCTGATGTTCATGACATTTCTCAATCAAAGACAAGAACGGGAAGGTCCTGACTAGCCAGCAATGCATCAGAAGCAGATGGCGAGAATACACGGAAGAGTTGTATGCAAGCACTAGCGACCCTGAGCCACCCCACGACGACCCAGTGGAAATGGAGCCAGCTATCCTGGATGAGGAAGTCGTATGGGCGCTGAAGCAGTTACCAAACAACAAGGCACCTGGTATTGACTGCATCCCAGCAGAAATGTTGAGGCCTGTTCCACCAGTGGCTATCAAAGCGATCTGCCAGAAGATCTGGGAAACCAGCAGGTGGCCAAAGGATTGGAAGAGATCAGTATTCATCCCACTGCCTAAGAAAGGTGACGCAGGGGACTGTTGCAACTACCATACAATAGCCCTGATTCCTCATGCGAACAAAGTCCTTCTGAAGATCATACAGCAGCGTCTGCACCCAATCATTGAAGCAGAACTACCTGACTCGCAAGCAGGGTTCAAACGTGGTCATGGTACCCGTGACCATATTACAAATCTGCGGTGGATTATGGAGAAATGTCATAATGTATACTACAGTATTGCAAATTATATTTTTTTTATTTGAAATTAAAAGAGTTTGAAATACATTTTTCTGCAATTGTAATGTATTATTATTTTTATTCTTACACCAGATATAGAGCTTAAAGAAGATCTTCATCAGTCATAAATAACACAATAAGAACTGTCAGTCCTCAGTAATAATTATTTACTTTTATGTACTATAATCTTTTAATGCATGACATAGTATCCCACTTTTTGGAGGTGACTCCATCTTGAAGTGAACCACCATCTGCCTTTAAATCTAGTGGATTTCTCACACATTTTGGATACTTTCAAACACTGAATGTTACATTAAAAATGTATTAACTGATTTTTATATAACCTCTATAACATCTTATTTTAATTATCACAATTAGACACCCACAGCTCCGTATGTAAAGTCTTTCCTAGTCTCCCTTTCAAATTAATTGCAATTCTCCAATCTGTGATATCCAAATACAAATAGCATTCCTCATTTCTTTGGGATACCATCACTTTCCCAAAAGGGAAAATACGCTCAGGCCCCAGGAATTTATTAGCTTTTATCCCCTGCAGATCCTCACTGTCAGCTAAATTACTCAGCACTGCTGGAGGTCACTCTGTTACATGGACCATGTTATTGACATCCTCTATTGTAAAAAAAATGTGTCAAACATTCATTTAGCATGTTTACTGTTTGTTACTATTATCTCATAAACTATTTACACCAATTTTACAGTTCATTTACTCTTGTAGCACTGAATAAATGCTTAGTATTAGTAGTATTTTTGCCCCTGTATAGTAGTTTTGTGTGTCCTTCTTGAAAATTCTGATGTCTTTTTTTCAGTGTTACCCAAACAGCATATCTGTTTTTATCTTTGAATGTTGGGTTGCCTTCCTTTTCAGCAATCTGTAGAGCACTTTCTTCCTTCTGATCTTTTTCTAACTTTCGCCATTAAGGCAAAAGACTGACAGCATCTAAAGATTTAATGGAGATTTAATTTCTCCATTACATCATCTGGGGAATATGATGCTTCTTCATCACAAAATACTATTCATATTATTACAATTATCTTTATTGTGCAACTAATTTTTTGGGAGTTGAACATTTTCTGTTTTACATCTGCCCAATCTGGAATTGACTCAAATTCACATCTACCAACCATTGTATTTCAAAAGGAGAAGGAGAAATCCCAACACACTTCTTTGTCATTCTATCTTATCACAAAATTAAAGAAGAGAAAACACAAACATGCTCCCAAATCCATCACTTATTCATTATTCTCTGCAATTCAAATAAATCAATATACACAATTTCTAGAAAGGATTAGCAGAATGTGTACATTTTCTGAATGCTCCATTGACAACATTCTAAAAAAAGTAGAGAACAAAAAATGTTTTATAAAGCTAAAAAACTAAGACAAAATTTAAAACCAAGGTGCATTAGCACTGAAAACAATATTGTTCTGTTTAGTCTGTTTTCATTTTTTTAATGAACATAAGTAAAAAGTCTGATCAGAATTACCCAAAGTAAACTAAATACATTTGGAAACTCTGAAATTAATCCTGAATTACAACACAGTCTATGTTCTATAAACCTTTTAAATAGGAAGCAGCTGCTAAACGTTTTCATTTGATCATTGCTATAACATCATCATAGTTTTTTAATAAACTAAAACTAAATTTATTTTTCTAAGAAAACAGAAGACTCATGATATAATTGAACTGCACAGCCTACAGGCCTTTCAAGCACAACAATAATAAATGACTGCAGTAGAATTCTTATTTATGTCAAATTAATTAATTCTGTAATAATGCCATTTTTATTTAACTAGGCATTAACTTGGAATTAAAGTTTACAAATGAGAGGAAGCCATTTGGGCCATGTGATGCTTGCTCCACTGTTTGCCATGAGCAAATCAATTTTTAACGATGTGGAGATGAAGTTAAACTAAGACAAATGCACCAAAATCATATACAGTACCACCTATTTCACTTGCTTAGATACAGTAGTGTAACAGACACCAAGAATGCACTCACTGAAGACCCAACAAACCCCATAAAGGCTTTAAAGGTCAGTTCCAGCATCAATTTTAAACAAGAAAAATACTTATAAACTGTCACACTTTTTACTAATACATTTTAATGTTTTAATAATTCATCATTTAAAGATAACCCATAAGATCTTTTGCATCCTGTCTCTCCAGAACCTAGGTTGGAGATTCCTTATAGAGGTAAAAGACAAAAAAAATCGAATCACCTGGGCAAATGCAGGGAACTAACTATATTGACCTTCCACTCAGGTGTTGCTCATGCATCCTATCAAAACAAGGGCAGAAAATAGTGTTCCCATTTTTTGTGCAGGAATAGATGTATTGCAAAGCAAACATATTCCACAGCCCTGTTAAGGAAAAAGGAATTTAAACATGGCGTTGGAATGACTCAAGGTGACCGTAGGTCCACCCTACCCTCAAACAAGACAAGCCCAGAAAAAAATCTCTACAGTAGAAAATATGTTTAAGTTTAGTAATGGAAGCAATACTGGGGAACGTGTAAGGTACTTTCATATTTTCGTAGATGCCAAAGTGTCAAATGCCCAAAACTATTTATTCTCTCTACCAGTCAGATAAAATCTAATCCTTGTTTTAGTTTTGAAGTCTATGGAACACCGCTCTTCAAAGAAATAAAAGAACACCCCACAAACTTCAAGTCCCAGTATTACAGTAGATTGGGCCAAGTGATGACTAAAACTGGTAACCGTTTTGGTAGAACTTTTTGTGAAAAATAACAGGGTCATGACCCTCAGCACTCGCAGGCAGGCTAAGGCATTAGCCTTTATTTTAGCCTCCAATTCAGCCAGACAGGATATAAGCAAGGCTATCTCCCTCTCTGATTCCCTGATGCTATTGTGCTCCTGGCACTGTGCCACCTAAAGTATATCCACCCACTTACATTCTCTGTGGACAGAAGACTGAGCAGCAACAACCCTCTTTTCCAAGTGCTGAAGAAAACCTGGGACTAGATGGTCCCCTGAGTAGCTCAAACAGCTTTAACATCAGCAAAGTGATCAACTTTCATAGAGCTGCTGAAGCAACCAACAATAATGTTGTTGAGCAAGTGGACTGTGCAGCAGAGCCATGGTAACTGTCACTGTGTGTCAATTCAAAGTAAGCCAGTGTCTAGAATTGCGATTTACCTACTTCTTAGATTCTTATCTTTATTTTGGGGGACAAGTTAGCCTGGCTCCATGACTGACAAAAACCCAATTCTCTGGAGTTCCTAGAACAGACATGTAGTCATAAAACCTGCCCTAAATTAAAACTTTTTTATTTTTAAGAGAAAACGGGTGCAGAGTTTGAGAGCTCCTTGGTTGGATCTACTGTAAGTCCTAAAGCAAATTTGATATGACCGTTTTTGAAGAAAATGTGTTAACTGTATTTCCAGATGTGATGTATGTAATTTATAATACAATTCTAAATGTTTAACAAATGATGATAAACGATAAAACCTTGCAAGGTACAATAAATCAAAAGGCTACACAGTGGTAGGAGTCTACACCATAAAATTCACTGATAGACACAAACAGTGGCACTCATCTTCTCTTACTACCAGATAGTTCTCTTTATAGCTACATTTCACCTACACTTTATCAGCTACATTTAAGTAGGAATGATCAACTTCTACGTCAATTATAATATGTTGAACTGAAAAGAGGTCTCTTGAAGGCACCAGTAGAAAAGATAATTTAATGTGCCTGCTGGTGTGAACCAAATGTTAAATACTAATACTGAGAGGTGAGAGAGCCCTGAACTAGTATTGTTTACAAATGACTACAAACACAAAGTAATAAAAATATTTTTCATATTCAGTATATTGTACATGGCTTATTTTTTGTTTAACATACTAAAACACATTATTTCATAACCTCAGTCTGCAGTATGCATTTTCAATGTTAAATACTGTGCTTTAAGGTTAAGCAACATTATTGTAAATTAGATGACAGTTAAAGCATTCAGGCTTTTTGGAAAAAGAAAATATAACTGGTCAAGTAAAATAACATAATGTGGTACAGTGGGAGGAAGAGTAATAGAGGGCTGGAAAACTGGAAACTACCGTCCAAAGTCTGTAGTTGCAAGAAGAGGAAATTAATATCAGCTGAACTCACTCATCTGTGCTGCCACAATTAGTACAGGTATATTTGGCAGAGGCTGAAGAGTGACTTGTAGTCTAATAAAGTGGGAGAAAGACCAATAACCCTGAGCTTAGAAGGAAATAACTTGGAGTGTTATTGGATTGCTGCTTATCTGGTTGTCTGGAGGTGAACATACCCTGGAGTTTGACCCTAGCCTGGAAAAGACAACCATCGATAAAGTTTTTGCTTTCTGTTCATTCTGAAGGAGTTAGTGCTCTAAAGAAACAGCTAGTTTATTTTGGTATACTTGCACTCTGTTTGATTTGGGAAATCAAAACCATTTTGACCATGATGTTGTCTATTGTAGAGATTCCCACTATAGAAGACTCTATGCACTTTTTTCTTCAGTTGGTCATTATATTAACAGTAACTGTGGAATCATGTTTAAATTCTGGAATTGTATTTGTTCTTTTATTTATAAAAAAATATTTCAGGCATGTGCCCGATGCCATCTTCTTTCTGCTTTATCAGAAATCACAACTGAGAAACTACGTGGGACATAAAACAGTCAAGACAAAGTAAATGCGCTCCAAAGTAAGCTAATTTATTTTACAAAAATGCAGGTGAAGATGCATGCATGGTTTTAAGGAATATGATGATGAAAACAAGTATAGTACCACTATTAATAGTCAAAAGTGAATAATAATGAGCAAAAAGCAGGTATTCAACATTCCTTTTTGCCTCTCTACACAGTTCACACATTAAAATATATTTCAATGTCCTTTATATGACAACAGTCTGGTACAGGAGTAGGTATTTTCATCAGAAATGCAGAGCTTTGTTATATAATGTTGTTATATCAACATATAACATAATCCACAGTCTAGATCAGATTGCATTTCTCCAATTTTGTTTTTGTACAGGTGTATGCTGTTGGCTCTAAATTTACTAATACCTTTCATTTGTAAATATACTGTATCAGCATAATTGATATGCAAATAATAGCAGATTTCAGCAAACTAATGCACACTGTTGTATAAATTAAAATAGAAATATGAAGGATTGTAGGACTGTCAGCACCAGAAAACACAAAAATAAACATTTCATATTTTTCTTAAGTGGCAATGTTAAAAATAATTTATACCCCAGCAGTATTTTGTTGATGGTGGTTTCTGTAGCGTTTTAATAGTTTCAGGCACTTCCCAGTACTTCATATTTCTTCATGCAATACCTTTCTTCTCAGGAGAGGTTTGTTCTTCCTTTAGTTAATACCAGAGGCAGAGGAGATCTGTAGATGGTATCCACAATCATGAAAGCTGATTTTCTGCTATGACAGCAATCAAACTTTAGCTTCTTAGCAGAGGGAACCAGGTTATTGGATAAAACACCATGCTATACTGTACTTTGGAGTCCATCTGTCCCTAAATTCTAGCACCAGAGCACACTTGCAGAACAGAACCACCTACTGTACATACTTCACAGAAGCCGGAACTTTACCTTTCTCAGGAAACTAAACTGTAAATGAGACTGGCATTTAATCCAGCTCCAGCTGGCATTTGATCCCATTTGACTTTGGGAATGAATTAGTCTCATGGTTAATTCTTGCCTTGCTCTAGAATGTTGCCATGAATCTTAGCCGTAAACACCAGATTCATGCAGTCAACTTTAAACGTGAGTCTTGGGGATATTGAGTCCTGAGGATGCCAGAGTTTTTTTGAAGACTTACAGTTGTTGCCCTTGGGTATGAATAAGCCTCCCAAATAATGTTTTTGGTCTTACAATCTAATCAAACATTTTTACACATTCTTCTTGGTGCAATAGCAACCACCTAAATAGCCTTTAACATCTGGATGACGCACACCAGTCAAAAGTGGGATGTTTAGAAAAGATGATAGAATTTTTTATAGCTGTCACTGGAGTTGCTAGGTTTTCTTTAGGTTTGTGAAGGTTAGATATTTTAGCATAGATCTTTGGATAATTCTGACTTTCTTCATGACGATGAGTTATTTTGCTTTTGCGTTTAGCCACCCTCGAATTCTCAGTGTTATCAGACAATTATAGAAGTTTCTTACAGTCTCCGAGCTTCTGTGAAATTACAACATGACTAAAAATGATTACAGGAATAAAGAAAAAATATAAAATAAGGGAATACATTCCTGTATTTACTTTTAATACATGTATATGGTGGGGATACATTTGAAAAGTTTAATTTTATTGCTTGAATGGTATTTTTTGCAGTATCCAGGACTGATAGTCATGCAATTTATTTTATTAATACTACAATACTTATTGTACATTTGCATGTTTATCAAGGTAAGTAATAAAACTGGAGCCAACAGTATGTTTTTTGTTTAGAGATCAGTCCTTAAAGTGTGAGTTTTACAGGATGGGTACAGAACCTTATTATCGCACCATTCTGTGTGACAGTTTTGCCACTGGAATCATTGTTTTATTTTTGTAAGGTAAGGTACAAGGTATCTGCAATCATTGTATAAGGTGTGTGACAATTTGTGTTGTCCAAAACAGAAAGAATAATTCAGCTGTTCTTCAGAAATCTGTTTCTTCAGAAATGCAGACTTACTGGAAAATGAAGCCCTCAGCCATAAACTATTCAAGTAAAAAATTAAAAGCTGACATGATTAGAACATTTCTCGTGTTACATATTTAAAATTTAAAGCAGTTCTTTTAATTGCAGCCAAGCAACCACAGATGTAAGTGAGGATATACTGAACAGGAACCAGACAGTATGGTCCCTTTAAAACTTCAAAACATTTGCTTTTTACTCAAAGGAAAAAACAATCTCTTGAAATCTCAGCAGCAGCTTGCATTGCCTAAAGATAATTCAAGTTACTGGCTGCCTGAAGCCTTTTAAATGAAAGGAAGCTGCTTTGAGGTAGCCCCAAGGGATTCGAAGAAGAAACTACTCTGTTACAAATGCTGTCAAATTTCAGGAAGAGTGGGCTGTGGTCCTTAGAAGCTATTGCAGACAGTATCTTATTGACTGCAGTTATTAGCGTTCCATATCCATCTGAATGGCACATTAATTATCAACTAAATCAGCATTATAATGTGATGATGATCCGACAATGGTGATTTAGTATTCAGAACGTAATTTGAACCGTCTTGATTTAACACAAAGATTGCTTTAATTATGGAGCCTATTTAACATCTTTTTAATGAACACTAGCACAGATTCAAATCTACAACAATTTTAAATGGCCATGTAAAAACTAAACACACAAGGCTGCAAATGAACTGTCAATTAGATTAAATGTTCCTAAATCAAAATTATTAATATAAGATTAGTTGCATTTAAGAATTTTTGCACTAATAAGATCTGCTGAGACTTTTTAAAAATCTTTCTACATAAACAATGTCTTAATTTGAATTTCTAAAACGATGGAGAGGTACTGTAGATGTGTATTTTAAGGATTTGCAGCTTGACCTAAAAGTGCTACGATTTAACAGAAGACAAAAATCCCAAAGGTAGCTTAAGTTAAGAGAGTGAGGTTTCTGTATGGAATGAATAGCTTTTGTTGGATTTCATTAATTCTGCAACATGTACAAAGATGGAAATATTTACTCTCCGGAATAAAATATTCCCAATATAGAGTACATTATAAAAAAGGAGGAATTCATACATTCAATTCAAAGAACAACACATCAAAATGTTTTCAAGCAATCCAATATTCAATATTCCCTGAAGGGGTTTGTCATCCACTACCTAAGCCCTTTCTGACATCACCAGGCTTTGCTTTCCCACAGTTCACTCCACATGTTTGCATTTGCAGCATGGTGTCACTCATGCGCTTCTTAAACACTTGGTATTTTGCTTATGTCACAGGTACAGTATCATACTCCAGCCTGCAATAACTGTCTAAACTAATGGCCATAGTGCCTTTCATGGAAATAGCAACCTAATACTCAATACTCCCTAGCATTTGGAGACAATGGTCATTACCAGTGTATATTCAATACCCAAGCTGGAGCTAGACCAGCTGGGCGAATCTCAATGAACACCAATTAATAGTCGCCATCATAGCTATGGGCAGTGCTTGCCTTCAGGATTCTGGTCCCAGTGCAAGGGGCTATGTAGTTGCCAAGTTGATCTTGTAAAGCGTGGTGGAAGAATACATGGACAAAGACAATTGTACAGAGGCTTTGCAAAAAATCCTTTTCTGTAAGGAATAGCTGGCAATCATTATTCCACTGTTTTTTAAAATCTCCAAAATGCCACAGGAAACCCTTAAATATGAACAATATAATGTTCAAGGTCCTCAATGTTAAAATAGACTGACTTCTCAGTAAAATGTGTATAAGTGAATTGGACTTCTTATTACTGGGAACAGAACCATAATTCTTCAAATTGTTTTTGGCTGGCTTATGATGGGGGGGTGTTGAGTCGCAGAAGTAAGCAGTGATTATTTTTCTTTCACATATTAAAATAATATTTAGTAATCAGTTGTTTGGAGACACAAAAAGTGTCTTTAGATGTAGGAAGAAGAACATATTCATACAGTATATACTGACATTACAAACTCTACTTTGAATGCAAAAAATGAACTAGAATAAAGCAGTTAACACTGAGAACAAACTTGAAAACACTGAAAATATAACAAATTTGAATCTTTAACAGACATATGAGCCTGAAAAGAATAAGAAGCTAACATGTATTAAAAGCCAGTGCATATACAATAAAATGGTATCTCCACTAAACAGCTAAACAGCACCTGTCGGCTTACCTAAGCAAAGATTGATCTTGTGCTAAAATACAAGCACAAGCTGACAACAAAGAAATATTACCCATGATGCTTCGATTAACTGGACTTACCACTTGCTGGATGTTCAAGTTATTTGTCTTCCCATAGCAAAGATCCAACAGGGTCACTGGCTCTTTGGTCAGATTTCTTCCAGACAACAACCAGGGCATTGCAAGATTCTCCACATTGGCCACCTAGAGATGAAGAATAAATCATAGCACTAAAAATCGTTTCTTTGCTTCTTTACAAAAACATCTTTGTTTAAGCTGCTTGTATGCCTTTCTATGCATTCTCCACAAATGGGTTTAACTCTTTGCTGAAAAGGCAGGAGGAGTTTTCTAAATAAGTAAATGAAATGTAAACATTCTTTCTGATACCGCTGCTAAAAAACATTTAATTACAGAAGTATTCAGTAAACAATAACAACAATGTTCAAAACTACTACTGTAGGTAATGCTACAAAGGCACAAAATTTCAATATAGCCCTTGAAATGATTAGACTAGGTATTCAGTGTTTTATCAAAATTAAATCAGGAATAAAATGGGTGAGAAGACACCATTGGAATTACATAAGTGGAGTTTAATATGATTAAAAAAATAAGAAAAAGAACACTAGATTCAATGAACCTAGGAGAAACAGTAGTAATTTCACCTAGACTTCCACCTTCTGGACTCGCTATTGAGCTCCAGTGTTATTCAAGACACTGTTCTAGGACCAAATCATCATAACAGCTGTAAAAGACAGAGATATTGAGAATGTTTTTTTTTATAAATAACTGTAAAAAAACTCATAGCTTGGTCAATGTATGATCTTCTCTACAGACATACTGTTATTTAAATTATGTTGATTGTCCATTACAGCAATTTCTGTGCATAGAATCAATAATAGGGACTAGTATCTAATGTTAATTTAAAATTTATGTAAGAGAAAACATATTTATTTCCTGATATCAGCACACCACATGGTAAAAGAGAAACAAAAAAAGCTCTTCAAAACATTTTTTTAAGTATGGATTTTGAAAACATCTTTTGCATTCTAATGAGAGACCTGGTTTACTAAAGAATTGAGGCCATGGTTTCATTATGATTCTGAGTCAAAATCTTAGTCTGAAGACAGCCCACAGGTGTACTATTTGCATTTCAAAGGCATGAACAAGCACACTGGGGGGTGCCAGCACACTTTTTCCTTTGAAACAAAACACAGGAAACATACTGAACACAGAAAAGGCCATTCATCGCTCCTAGTTCCTTGATTCCTTGAGAACAACTTCCAATAAGAAAATCCAATATGTTCTTAAAGAATTCTATAATATCAGAATTGACAACTTATCCAGGCAGCAGAGCATTTACCTTATTTCTCCAAATAACACTTTCGAAGTTCTCTACTAAAACTGCCCTTGCTGAACTTCTAGTTCTGGCCCTTAGTCACATTTCCTGAGCTCAGGAGAGGAAAAAAAATCTGAAATTGACATTTCTTATATTGATTCTTTTGAAGATTTTAGAACTTTGATAACCTTCCCCAATCCCATTTTCTTTGTAAGTTCAGTTCTTTCAACCTGTCCTCATACTGTAACTCTGTTCTTTTCCCACTGGAACAGTCTTGTTGTTCTGCCCTGAAGTTTTTCCTTAGTGTATTGTTCTTCAAAGAATAAAATGAACAATATTCAAAGTATGTATTCATTGGAACAACTTAAAACCAAGTCATATTGTCCCACATTTTATACTGTGAACTTTCAGATCATAGATTTAAGCAATACAGAAGTGTTTTGTGCAGTTCAATTGATTTTGACAGACTAAAACTGATTGTCCGCATGAAAGTGTTACAGCTCAGATACATTTTAAAAATGATACAAAATGCATTTTTAAAACAGAATAAATACATTACAAGAAATGGAACTAAGAAAAACTAATATATAAACTCCACTAACAAGGCATTACTCAGGTATATAAGTCTTCGTATATTTGGAATATTCCTGGGTACAGTCCTGGGAATACAGAGTTGTTGAATTTGACCCATAAGAAGGAGAAGAAAAAAAAACAGTATCAGCTGGGATTCATTCACTGCACCACAGCAAGCTCCATCGATCTGATTAGTTCGGTCAGATGATGTCTCAGGGTAAGCTCAGTCCTCCAAGGATCGGTAACAACTTGCACCAATTTGGTTTAAAGTGAAAAGAATCTAGCAAGGTTTACTTCTTTCAATCTATGACAGCCAAATTTACCCTCAACTTCAACGACCTACATATGTACCACAATCCCTCAAGGAGTTTTCGATTCATTGGGCTGTGAAACAATACTGAATAAAAAGCATAAGAATGGAAGAATCACAGGAAGTACCGCCTCAGGCAATCAAATTATTTGGAAAGTTGCATTAATGAAAAACAGTTATGTCTTGGGTAATTAAGGAGCAGAGGACATTGATGTAAGTGATTGAGAATACAATTTTTGATTAGTTGAAAGTACAGCATACCCTTTCCCCTTACAAGGGTGGACAACAGATGTTTTATTGAACTGAGTCAAAACAGACTCTATCATCCCTAATACAGAGAGCTTGGTAATTTCACAGCCAAAGTTTTTAAAAAATGTATATTTTCCTATGAGGCCAAAACATCTACATATAATGCATGTAATGCACTGTATTGCCCAACAAGGAAAGAAGTCAGACATGAACTATGTGTCATGTGTAGTTTTCATTGCAATTAGACAGGCATTAGAGATTAGAATGGAAACACTGCTGCCTGTAAATTAATGTATCACACAGTAATCAGAAAACACAAAGTCTTTCTTAGTAAGACAGCATTTGGATACAAATGTTTTATGGTCCGGCAATAATGACTTACTACATCATGAATTTATTGTTTCTGGTCAAAAGACTACAGAATACTTATTTTACCTTTAAGGTTATAAGTCTAGAAAACAGAGAATGAGTATAAATGTAGCCTCCCCTTATAAAATAAAAAAAATAAAAAAAACACCTGCAATTTATAGTATATGCAATTTCAATTTATATTGAAAATAGCTCCATCTGGAATATCTGAATATTATGTGTGGAAAACTGACAATTAATGAGAACATTTGAAATAAGTTCAAGACAGGTCATTGAACTTCCACTTTATCCTCAGTTCTGTAATCACAATGGGCTTTTGTAGTGCCAAGTTTGATCTGCGGAACACAGCTTAAAATGCATTGCGGTAATTTTGACATGATAACTGTATATTTAATGTATACTACAGAGTGCGTAAGTAATAAAAATAAGAATGAAATAGACATCAAATTCACAGAAATCTTAAACTCAGCCATAAATTCAGTTACATTAATGCGAGAGGTTTGCTTGTTTACCTGATTATAGTTTATGAAAAACTGCTGATCCTAAATTGTAATAGTGAGAACATGTTTTGTTCAGTCGTGCATACACAGATGATGCCCAAGGCCAAAGCATTTTTGTAGCAAGCCAGCACAGTTTAAATCTGTGAATACAAACACACTGGTGACAGTTTTACACATTCAAATGACAAGTACTCATCTTTTTCACTTAAGCCACAAACAGTCTACAGCTGTCAGAGATGCACCACAAGCCAAAGCAAATATTCTGGAATATCTCAGCTCTTGTTTTGAGACTTTTATACGATTACAAGTTAGTGCCTGTGGTTATCTGGATCCTATAGCCAAACCAACTTCCATTCTTTTTGAGTTGATCTGGTGAGCATCATACCAAGAGAGTAAATTCCAAAGATGGAAAATGAGAAAAGGGTTGTGATTGCTCTTCCCATCTTGGAACAAGGTAATTCAGTAATTAGGTGCCGCATTATCAGTTGGCACTGAATATATACAATAAAAGCAAAAAAAAGAGCAATAAAAGCATTGCATCAATAGTGTTTAATGCAACTGTAATTACAAAAAAAAATCCTCATGCAAGTTTATGTCCACCTGCATGCATGGTTCTAAAAAGAAAAGTATTGTAAAAATGTAAAATAAAACTCCAATTAAAAGATCCAATCTTCTATGTCTTAAAGGACATATATTTTTTCACTAAAACTCATAATAATAATATATATATGTTATTGGTCAACTATCAGATTTTACTTTCAAGTCAAACATTTCAAAATCTCAACTCTTCAGCCTGCAGAAGATGGTAAGATTCTTTCATGATCAGGAATGCTGCATCATCTGCCAATACTTACTGTACATAAAGGCTGATTTATGCAGCAGTACTGCTGTCTAAGCCAGGTTCATTACTGATTTTCTTACATTCTCAGATGCTCAAATAGCTACTTACAGTTAAATTGGAGTCAAAGTATATATACTGTATAAAAAAACGTTTGTCCTGATTAAAATCAGCATGCAGCATAAACATCCAAACATTCTACTGTATTTAATAAACCGAACCAGCATAGAAGTATCATTGTCTGTATTAAGAAGGCTGAGGCATCAGTGCGTTTTGGCACCTCTCTATCCATTAGGTCTTCAGACACATATGGGTAGGAATGTCTTCCAAAGTATCTGATTTCAGAATCTGTTCTCCTCCCAGCACCACTGTCTCAACCACAGAATAAAAAGGCAATGATCAATGGCTCTAAATACTCAACATGTGTAATCCTTTTAGAAACTTGAATAGAAAGACTGCATTTTATCAACTTTTCTATGTTTTTAAATGCAGACAGTACACTTAGTACAGCAATTTGAGCTCGTTTATATGATGCAACCATTAACCTCAGGGTGTCAGTTCTTATTGTTTTTATTATTGCTGAAAAGTGCTGTTCTTCCACAAGGTCAGGAATGAGGAAATTTAAGCTTTCAGAAACAGCATGAGGGCGTATAACAAAGTTTTAGAATTTTGAACAGCCAAAGAAGCACATCCAATATACTGTATAAGAACACGGTGCATTTATGCTATTTATACTTTTTTTCCACAGCTCCAGTTTAGATGCAATTAAATTACAAAACAGCGTCAGTTTATATTCAGCACTCAAAATTACAATTTGGAAAACAAGAATATAAAACAGACGATGAAAGAAAAGCATCTCTGTACATTCCACTTTTTTGCACCATTAGGTGGTTTGTAATTGAAATAAGAGAACAATGTTGTACAAAACCTAACGAGGTTGTATTTTTCTTTCTTTTTCCCCCCCCCCCAAAAAAATCCTCATTTGTTTTGAACCCAGGAGTACAGGACGCCCAGTCTCTTATACAGTCCCCAGGCAAGAGAACAGTTCCTCTCTATCATATTTTTTCTTTGCCTGCTGCATGTGCTCTGCGACGGATGATGGGTTGACTGCAATAAGAGCTTCTTTACACTCCCTGTTTCACTGCCAAGTTCACCATCTGGTATATACCTCTGATCTGCGCTGGTGCAGCCTCTACTCAAGAGACCAGCTTTCCTAGCTCTTTTTCTCAGCAGGCTTGGGATCAGCCAGAAAGCTGTCAGCTAGCATTCAGTGAGGGGTGGAGGTGGGGGGGAAACATGGGGGGAGGAATGGAGTTAGGAATTCTAGCGTTTTTTGATGCCACCTGGCAACCATCACCTGAGCATTTCACTTACATGAAACTGTAGGAAGAAAATAAACAACTCCAGAGAAAACTGCATGCAGAGAAGGAAAGTATGTACTGTGCAACTGTTCCATTTAACCAACTCAAGAGCTTTCTACATAATAACAACAGTATACATAATAACAACATTAAAACGTTTGGTGCATATGACTGACACCTAGCTGTTTAAAAAATGTGGCAAAAAATCTTTATTCCACTTGAATATCTTACCCTTCTGAAATAGCCTTCAATGGTTAAGTGTCATGATTCATTGATGCTGGCTTGCTGTGTTTTCAACAATAAAAACATGCTTCATTGAAATTCATTTATTTTATCAATATTCTCAAGTAGTTCAACAGAACTAAGCTACAGAATATAGAAAAGAGATTTTGGATTTTGTCAGGTACAAAATAAATATTATATGATAAAGCTTTTATGTTGTTTTGCGATAGAATAGTATTTTCCACTTTGGATGCACCATACCAAATCGTTTCTGAAATGAACTGTCACATTCCCAGACAAAAGGACTAAGTAAAAAGCATACTGTATATTGCTATTCATGGACTGATTAAATGGTGGTTATGGTAAAATATACTTAAGCAATATTTATGTGCATTTTAAACAGATTGCCATTTACATTTGAAGAGATAAATTATAGTACTTTGTATTCTGCTCATTTTAAGTGAGGAGAAAGCATTAATGAAGAATTTAACATGAATAGCAGAAGATTATTTAACACACACTTCAAAAGAAAAAAAAATAATACTGGGTTGTCAGACCAACTGTTCAATACCTGGTAACAACTGAGCAGTTTGGAAATGAATGTGCTATGAGAGTTATAATTGTTCATGATTCTGTTTCTCCCTTTTCTTGCTGTAATTACCTGTTCTTGTCTTTTCTCCACTCCTTCACGCATGGTGATGAATACATTTATATTTGCTGTACAGCAAGAATTCATGAGCTATTAAATTTGCAGTTTGTTCTCCTGTACTTGCTAGCTCTAAATGGAGAAAAAGTGACAATAGTTCTGTGATATTTTCCATGAATGCAAAATCATCTATATATACAAGTTACAGTAAGTAGGAGTATAAATGTTATAATTCTAACTTACACAAAACAAAAAATAAAAATATAGATGCAAGAGACAGATGGTAAATAAGTGTTGTCATGCATTCAAAAAACTAAATTTAACTGTTTTTAAAAGCAACATATACCATACTCCACACTAGAGATGTTTTCACCCCAAGGGTTCTGATGACATTTATAAACCACTCAGGTTTTGTGCACATAGGTTACCAATGTCAGCTGAGTCCCCTCCTGTAAATTACAATCCAGTATCTTCCTCACAGGTAATATCACTTCTTTATTATCAAGACAATTCATATAGTCACAGCCGCACTGCCCTGGAGGAACACTCATTACTAAAGGAAAAAAATGAAAGTGCATCTTTGCTCTAATCCCTAGCCTTTCCAAGACTCAAAGTGGGATTTTTGAAGGAAGAAATAATATAAGACAGAGGACAAATGTGGAGGCAGATATTTCTTTTGATGAAAACATACATACATACACATTGCAGACATGATACACAATCATACATTACTACAATAAATACCATCCCTGAAATACTTTCTGAGTCCCTTTAAAAGAATAGGGGTTGCTTAATATTAGACTGCATTTAATAATACTTGAGACTGGCATTTGTTTATTCCTGATCCTGGGACAGTAGTGTTCTTATTTGTGTTTTTAATTCATACTTTCATTTCCATTTGTTGTGAAATTAATGTGTTTTCCAACAATCTAGAAATTGATTTATTAAAGTTTACTTGTGTATTTTTTTTTCTCATAGCAAACACAGTAGGCTATGTACTGTGGAATTCAGTTTGCTTTAATTTGGTCTGAAACATATTTATGACTGCAGAAGAGGGCAAGTATTTGTGTAAATTAATAAAACTGCACTATGCAAGCAAAGCAAAGTGCAACACACATACAAACACAAAGAAGTGAAGTCTATCCTTAAAAATATGATTAGCTGTCAACATGCCTTTTAACTGTCAGATTATTCCAAGAACCTGTCAGACAAATATGATCAAACACCTTCAATGCTGTAATGCCTTCATGACTAATATTGATTGTAACAGTAACCTAAAGATTAATATTCTTTTTGTTCCATCTTATAAAGGTATATCAGGAGTTTTTCTGTCATAATAACTATGAATGTCATTCATCAGATCCTGGATATTAATCCAACAATGGCTTTTTGTTTAGTTTATATAGTACTATTCTGTGCAATATTTATTACAACGACACTGTATTCTGTAGAAATATCTGCACACAGCACATTGTGAACAAAAATACATGTTGGTGCTGTAAAACAATTCAAGCACACTTATCCTCAAAAGTAGTCAATTCTGCTGGGATGAAAAGAGGTATTTGCGATTATAGCTAGATCATGTAAATTTTTATTTGTTGGGATACAATTCTACAAAAATATTGCACATCATGTGTAGTGAAAATCCCCTCAAGGGATGCAAGGGGTAGGGAAAGTAAAAAGAAAAAAAAAGGTTCAAGGGCTTATGGCTATTCCATTCAAATGAACAGAACCCACACCGCAGCTGTCTGAAGTCAAAAGTTAACTCTCATCTAACTGACCTAAATTATGCCTTAACTGCATTTTGCATTTACATTCAATGTTACTTATCATAAAGCTTTGAAAATACTGCATGGATACAGTATTGTTAATGAGTCTCAAGCCAATTAGGCACTGTTTAGAAAGATAGAATGATACCTGTAGGTTTGAATGTACTGATTGGTACCATTATGGATTTATGTAAAGATTGTATAACTGCTCTTACAGTACATTCCAACGGGAGTTATTGAGATTAATGCCACACTACGGAGTGACCAAGGAGAGGTTACAGGGTCTAGGCTGACTTTGTTTTGCATGTTGCTTAACTGACCGAACAGATTCATAAATTGAGAACAAATAAAACCATTTTTTCATCTTACATGAGCACATTTTGGTAACTGTATCAACTTAATAAAGAGATGTAACAAGTAGAAAACAAAATAGTAGATCAGTGTTTAGACAGAGTACATTATTATATTGTTATATTATATTATATATGTATTTTATTCTTCTATTTTTAGGGTTTTGGTAACTTAAATAAATCAAACAGTAGTCAATGTAACCTTCACTTAAAAAAGGTGTCTTTAAGCTAAAGAAATACAGTATGATAATTACCAATCATGTTATGGACCACTACTGATGTTTAGAATTACCACTTAATGAAATCAGTGGATTAAAAAATCGAAATATCATCCTAAAATACAAGAAAATATCTTAAAAACCAATCCCCTAACTACACTATTAAGATTTACCATCAAAGTCATCGTGTGTTGCTACTGTATGATTTTGCAATGTAATAATGATTAACAAGTAAATATATTTTATTAACCTCTCTCCCTCCTTTAGTTATCTATATAGGAATTTAACACTGATTTTTATTTTAAGTGCTGCAGGTTCATTTTCATTCCTTTAACTCCCTGACACTACCATTTTGTAATTCACTTTCTCTTAAACTACATTTAACCTTAAATGGTCATAGAAAAAAAATGGGTCAAACTTCTTTATCATGGTAATTCCACACCAGATCAGGCATCCAATGTGCTGTATTTTAGATTACTTCTTCGCAGACAACACTCATCATTGCTAGCTCGGGTTTGACCTTTAAGAAATGACTTCTTCTACACAGGTGTTACATCAGATTCACCTATTCTGAATTTAGGCACTTCTGAAAAGAGAAAGATTAATCATTTTCTTCTGTAGGTAAAATACTAACAGATTGTGCTCCAGTCCTAAACATCTGCTGTTCAAAAGCTACAGAACGCAGTTTAACCTCCCTTTTATTAAATCCTGGGATTCAATCAGTAATGAGGAGATACTAAGCTAGTAAGTGCATATTACCTTTTTGATATTGAACACATCAATCCAAGCTTGATTAGTAAAGCGGTGTATTGTTCTACAACACTACACAGTCCAAAGCTGAGTTCAGTATTTTAATGCAGAAAATAATTAAAATAAAACTGAAAATAGTAAAAAAAAATGTTCATCAGATAATAATAAATATCTTCACGGCTAGATTTAAACTGTGTTTTATGAGTCTGATGCTTTCATATAATAAGCTTTGTCCTCGTGCATTTACAGTACACTGCACATACTGTATGTCTTTCTAAGAGAAAACTACCATTTGGTGACATCTTCTGGCATAAGCTGGCAAAAGAGTAGCACAGCTAAGCAATGCAACTGGACACAAACATAACGTGTGTGTTCTTTCTAGAAGACTCCAGTATGTTTTTATCCAACATGCCATTTAAGATAAGCACAACTAATAAAATGTGTATTTGATTAGATGCTTGGGACAGATGAAAAAAAGAGAGTACAACATTACACATTCGTTCACTAGGCATTTAATTCTATCAATATATTTATTATTCTTAATTACTTTATAGCCCAGGAGTGCACTGTGCATGTATTAGGTGACAGCACAGCTCTGTATTAAATAAAACTAGTTATTTGAATATGTTCCTGAATTGAAGGGATGGCATCTTTCTGAAATATATATATATATTTTCAACAGAAGTACAGAAATCTCTTGTGAGAGGGCTACCTGATATTCACAGCTATAGAAACATTGTCAAGAACCTCTTTGCATATAAACAGACCATATTTAATAATCCTGTCATTTTTTACATGGGTGAAAAATACACTGTAAGGATTTAACACTATTTAAAGACTGCATCTGAAAAAGAGAAAGTGATAACCAGTGCTTCAGTTACAGTATTTTTAGTTTTAGTGCTGTCTCTTTAAAAGCTTGTAAGGCAAAGCAGAATAACAGTGACCTCAGAGTCAAGAACAAATTAGGTTTAAAGACGCTTCTGACATTTTTTAAACTAATAACTAACTTGCTTCTGTGAAGTAATTACAGCTATCCATATGCAGCTGACATGGTACAATCCCGGCTTCTGTTCAGGTTCAAGATCAGATCTATCTTTGATGACTTCCTGACAAAAGGGCTACAGCTTATGGGTAATTATTCCACGCAATTAAATTTTATAGCAAGTCCTTAAAGCCCAGAGTCTTATCAGAAGGAATCATCTCTCTCTTGTGCCCAAAATCCTAAGGCAAACACACACCTGACCCTCACCACCACACACATTAACCTCTCACCTTCCACCTTTCATTCTAATCTTCAGCAAAGCACATTTTTCATGAACACCATATGCATGGCTTAATTTGTAATGCATGTAAAACACCTTGAATAAGCAAAGTTAAATTTGCAGAGTTGCAGTTATAAAACATCTTCTTCTAAGCTTACTCTTATAAGCAGATATAAACCAGCTTTCAATTACATTGAACAGAGGACAACAAAGAACCCCTATTAATTGAGGCAGACAAGTCATGCATTCACAAGTGAGCCCATCAAGGATTTCTGAACTTACAAACAGTGAAAGCACACAGGAATGAAACCATTTCTTTAATGTAGACTGAATAATAATTTCTATATTTGTGAGAATGAATTCTTTATCAATTCAATGTTCCTTTCCCCCCTGCAGGGATATTAGAGACACAGCTGTGATGCCCCAAAATAGTTTTTGTCTTTTTTAACATTTTTTTTAAACAAAGGACAAATTGCTGGCTTGAAATCCTTTCGGAATTCCAGATTAGCTACGTAAGGCATCCTATGTAGCTAATCACTACACACAAAACAGCAGCTAACCTCACAAACAACGACAAAAAAATCACTGTTCTTTTATCTGATAAATGTGACCTCTATTAAATTTCTTATTTTATTTTTACAAAAAATTGGTCCAGTTACATTAGGAATTAGTTTCTTGTCTTCACCAAATTTGTAGAGTAAATGCATTCAGGTTTTGTCTTAAATTAATAAACATCCGCATTCCATTTATATTCAATTTACTATAGCTGGGCAACCCATAATTACATGTTTATTGTTGTTAATTTTTTTTAAAGGAACAGGTTGTCTTTTGGCTTTCGGGGCATAAAAAAACACTAATAATCATAAACTACCTGGTACAGACCAGTAGGAATATCAGGCTTGCAAGTCTGTAAATCGATTACTGCTATTATAAAAACAAACCTTTTCACATAAAGAAAGTATTTATCTTTTGGTCTTGGTACAAATCTGTGGTCTCTTTGACGCAGTGCATGACTTTAACAAGCCATAACATTTATCTGATGAAACCCAGATGGAGCGAGAGTGTAGAACTAGCAATCCCAGCACAAGGTTCTTTCCAAATAAGGCATCAACATCTCAAATGAGAGAACGTGAAATAATTTTAGCCTCAATCCCTGCTAATGAGAAGGCTGCTGGATGTTGTCCTGTTACAGTTTTATAAAGAAAAGGTCAAGTACTGTTTTTTGCACTCCAAAACTCATCAGTTTGTCATTTTGTGCACCGCGGTCTTAAGTGCCAAGACTAAACGTACCCTCTAATTTACAGTTAAGGGTCAATAAATCAAGGGTCAACATCTTTCCACCGAACTACAGCAGCCATTTATTGAGTTCTGCTATACATACTTTCCATATGTTTTCAATCAAAACAACAAGAAGGAATATATATTTAAAAACCTAACAAAAAAGTAATCCTATTCAAAAACCATTAGAAAAATAAACAAGTGAAGCTACTGAAAATAGGCATACCTTCATAAACTTCCTCATGATAATCCAGATGTTTTTATCAGCCCCTTTATTTCTACAAAACATGCAACATAAAAATGTCTGCACAATGATATTCATCTTCGCCATTAATAATAATTATTATTTTATTTAATATAATTATGTAAGGGGGCAAGCCAGTTTTAAAAGAAAAGCATTCCAATCTAAAGACTGCAACCTCACTTAAAGACTGTCGGACAGTAACAGATCAACCTCTTGTCCCAAACAAGGATTTAAAACAGACAGATTGGGCTGGAATTAGTCAGTTAGAACCACAGACGGAGAGGCAGACAGACAGAGAGGCCTGTAAGTGAGAAGCAAGTGTTTACCATTAGTGTCACAAGACCGACAGTAGATTCATTGCTGAAAACCCCCATCCCCAGCCCCAGAATTGTGGAAAATACCCCACTGAAGTGTTAACCACTTGGCCCACTTTGAGTCCCTTACTTCAAAGAATGAGGATAGATGGTTGTTTGAGTTTTTGAAGTGCAATAAATAAAGGCAGACAAGGTTTAATAAGCCTTGAAAACAAAGACCAAATGTTTTCATGTGAGCTTCAATAGCCCCTGCATGCTATTATCTCAGGGAAGTACTCTCAATCACAGTGGCCATCTACTGGAAAGCTGGAGCAGCTGCAGCATTATTTGAATATTCAAATACAGCAATCATGGGGAACATGATGTACAAGATTTCTAGAACCAAATGATTTTCATCACTGTTATAAAAAACAATTCTTGTTTCCTGCAGAAGTGTACAATAGGTCCACATGTATGTACGACAGAATTTGTAACACACACTAAAATTATGCTTGAAAGCTGGCATGTTACGTATCAAGATTATTTTTGCTAAACATAAATAAAAATAAACAGTGAAAAGGATGTAAAAGTTACAATCATGTACATTTCAAAACCTTAGAAATTAAAAAAATGTACTGTTTAGAGAGCAGTGCCAATCTAGTACAATGGGGAGATTTTTATAATTAGTAGGAGCAGTCAGGCACAAAATCATGCATTCAGCTAGTGCCTGCTACTGCTTTGCACAAGAGGAAGGTAATTGCAAAGCACTGCAAAAACAACAACATAAGCAGCAAGGGAAATAAGGAAATTACTGTTTTGGATGCTTAAAACTGGTTAGTACTTTGTTGTACAAACTGATCCACGTCCACCTTCTTTTACTCATTTCACTTGATTACTTTTGGAGTAATGTTCAGTGTACGTTGTCTGAAACACTGCAGATGGTTTGCTTAATTAATTCAATTACGGGGTATTATGCATGTTCTCTTCAGCAGCATTTTAACCCGTCTCACATAAATCAGCAAACAAATTATTATGAAATAAAGCCAGGCTGACAGAGTACTCGGAGGCATAAGAGCATATTTTAGAACAAGCCTTTTACATTGTTCATTATTGCCATAACAAATGGAAAGCCAAAGGTCTTAAAAGCCCATCTGGGTCACTTGCTTTATTTGGAATTGCAAATTCGATTGAAACTGAAATAATTAAATGAAACATAGAAAAACTGGACGTTATGTTTATTATTAAGAAACTGCATAGGAAAATGTGTAGTGGAAACAATGAAACAAAGGTATTAGGCAGGTTAGAATGCTTATATACTGAAAGGCAAAAAACATTAAACACATTTATGTTATTGTGTTATTTTTGTGTTTTTTAAAAGAGCAAGATGCATCAATACATGGTATTGTCAAAAGTCATGAAATGTATCACTGGTAAGCATTCTTAATAGTTGAAAATAATGCGGTAAGCATTTTGAAAACTCATATGGTCACAAAAGGTTTAATTATGTTAATTAAGTCTGCATCCCTCACTTTGCCTTGGATGTAAAGAAGTTAATACAAAGAAAAATACACACAGTGGTGCCAATTCAACAGCTGCACCATAAATTGATTTGAAAAGTAAACATTGCTGAAAAACACGCACTTCTACATGTTATTAAGGTGTCACCATTTTTATGCTGATTAGTGATTAGCGAGACCATATTAGAAGTGAGAGTCAACATAAACACAATGACATCAGACTAGGGGGAAATATGCAATAAATCTTCAGGTCATTTTTGTTCCTGAATTAAAAAGAGAAACAGAATATTGTGTGGTGAAAAAAGATTCGACTAGTACTGCTTCTAAATTTGTACAAAATACACAACGGTGCATGAATTTTACAGAATTATCATTTTTTGAGAGGATGTTAAGATGTACATGCATTGCATACAAGGCTTATAAAGGCTGAGTTATAATCTAAGACTGAGGATTGCACAGAGGAACCAGGAACTTGAGAGGATGAATGCTGGAATGTTGCAGTACTTTGTGTCATGTGTATCCATCTATCATCTAAGATCTATCATCTATTAGACCATGTTTGGATGCTTGTTAGAGATAGTGATTGCCTTTGTCCTGGTACCCCATGTTATCACAGCAAAACAGGACATCTTAAACACAAACTTCAGTTAGCCACTACTGCAGCCAAAGCTGTAATTGAGATTTGTACAGAACAGTGCAAAGACATTTAACAGATGTGGTTTACAAAGCTGTAGGCTTTATCATGACCAACTCCTTACTCAATATCAAGTTACATGCTAACAGTTGGCAGCAAATGGAGGCAACCTTGGATATACGGTATAAGATGGGAAGATGTCATTTTCTCTGGTGAATCAAAGTTTAATCTGAGATTTACTGTACAGATGGCAGATTCCGCACAAATGCCAGAGAGTAACGTCTGTAGAATGATGCTTTTGAAAGAGCTCAGCAAAGGAGGTGTGATGATGAGGTAATGAGCACAAGTAATGCTTAATTCCAATCAGTAGGTCTTGTTATACAGTAGTGGGGAATCTTACTGTCAAGCCCTAAGCGAACATCTTGAGACCTGTCTACCATCCAGCTACTTTTTTTAACATGACAGCTTGTTTTTTTAACACAAACATGATCAACCCGAGAGTAGCAATGGTTACACGGCATCCCTTCATGCACACAACATTCAAGTGCTTGCAACCACTGGAAATGAACCCATGTAAAGAAATTTGGGATGAGTTCGGTTGTCACGCTCGACTTCAATATCCTTGACCATTGAACAAAGAATTAGAGTTCTATCAATGACTGAAAAACAACAGGCCTTGAAATACCAATGGCTACAACTCCTGCTAGCCCCTCATATACTTCTGGTATGTCAAAGCACAAGCTCACACTAATGACTAAGCCTCAGTGACTCAATTTCCAGGCACCTGCTACATCACAACCAATTCATTCCAACATGGATTGTAGACATCCATTCCTCTAGTTGAATGTAGGTATACTGAACCACAAAGTGTTTTTGCTAAGTGAACAATCATAAAATGATTTTCACTCTTGTTGCTCATGTTAAAACATGTTTTCATACATTAAAACATTTCAAGGGGGAAAATGTGGAACACGTTTTCCATGACTAAAGAACACCTTGTGACACCACACAAGGTGACCATCACCTAAGGGCATTATCCGGGTGGGTCCACAGTGACCCTCAGCATGCCCAGCATCAGATGGTGTTACAACCTTTCAAACTGATACATAAAAAAAATCTAAACTATACAGAATTTGGAAATTGATTAAATTCCTCTGGTGTCATTTTGACTGATTAAATTAACCATTAATTACTGACTGTTATACTGTACACTTCAGTCACCCTTATCATGATAAGGCAATGAGGTTACTTAACCTTTTGAATGTCAAACCTTGCGTAAATTAGGAAAGTAAAAAATATGCCCTGCTTATCAAGAGAACAAAGCCTTTTTGTCATTGGTAGCTGGAGACTATACTAAATTAGTGCTCAAACACTTGCAGTCCGGGATGTTCACAGCCAGAAATTTCTAACTTGGCAAGCCGTTACAGTCAAACGCAGTTCATCAATGCAATTGGGAATTCCAAGTGTGGTGGTCCAGTCACTGTAGTACTCCACCTGCAGTACCTGATGGCAACCTGACAGCATGATGCTGTCCTGTGACTTCACCTGCTGCCATAATGGCAGGCTCTTGATGTGACAACACTCCAGCAGGACAAATCTCACCCTCATTCTGCTGAAGTAACAATGCGCTCTTGCAAGATATCAATGTGACAAATACAGTACGCCATCAACGTCCTACTCAACTTGGTTCAAAGTATGCATCACAGATGTACAGCTCCAATTTACCCAGCTGTGCTGTTGAAACTAATAGCATGACTTTCAAAATTAGACAAATGTGATCCTCTGACCAATTAGCTACTAGCAATAATCAAGACAGGCCAGATTGCCTCCTCTCATTTATACCTTTAGGCTCTTACTGTATATTGCTTCAAATGTTGACCTCTCACGACTATCATGTGACTTTTAAATTAGGCCCCTTGTTAATGACAAATGTTTATCAGTATAATAAATTTGTCTGTTATGTCTCTTCAATAAAATATTAGTGCACCTGCTACAACAAACATGACAGGTTATGTCATTTTCCTTATAATACTTCAGTGAATTAACTATTCAGTGGCTCGAAGTTCTAAGATTTGTTTTACGCTCAGTACAAATTCAACCTAAATTTACCACAGATGGCAAAAACATACAGAGCGCAAAGAAGATACTCCTTTTTATTTATTTTTTAATTTAAAGCCTATATTGATGGAAACAGAAAGCCACAAAAGCAGGATTATCTTTCAAAATGATCCCATTACATTGTCCTAACAGTTATACAAGATTTTCTATGAGACGGCCAATGATAAAGCATGCAATAACATCTCGGCTATTATTTAACAGGACTTTCTATCATCGTGGCATGTTATTAGCGAGCAGACAGAAGTGTTACATCACTGTTGGCTCTCAATTCCACATGTGAGCAAGAACGAAATTGGGGGACAGTGTGCTGCCAGACACAGAGAGATAGCCAGGTACAAAGTAAGTCAGAGGAAAATAAATTTCTCAACAAAAAAACACCCCTATTACTGAGAACAGGAAATCTATGCTCAGCATTAATCGCATCAGTCAACTTCTGTTCTTGAGCCTGAAAGACTATAAATGTCTGTGGCAAGAGGAATCACTATCTGTAACTTACACAAAAGGATTGAATAGAAAGCTCCGATGCACAAAATAAAGATAATGATTAAATTTTAAAATGAATGCCCTGTATTGTACTCCTCACAGCACAATATTAATGCACTATGTTGCTATACGCCAAAAGACAGACCACGCAGTTGTCAATTCTGATCTGTGAGATATTTAAACTAGGACAGCATGGTGGCACAATGGTTAGCATTGCTGTCTTGCAGCACTAAGACCCTAGGTTCTATTCCTGGGATCCTATCTGCATGGAGTTTGTATGTTCTCCCTGTATTCACATGGATTTCCTCTGAGTGCTTCGCAGTTTCCTCGCAGAGTCCAAAGACATAGTGGCAGGTTAATTAAAAATTGGCCCTGGTGTGAGTGTGTACATGTCTGTCTGTGTGTTACCTGCAATGGACTGGGTATAACCACGGTCATGTCCAAGGTATGACCTGCATTGAGCCAATTGTTTGCCAGGTTAGGCTCCAGCTCCCCCGTGACCCTGTATTGGACAAAACTGTACCATATCGTAAACTCCACCTAAATCATATGGTGGAGGTTAATCTGGAGACACAACCAAGTATCTCAGTCATTAGTGTTACAGTAAAGTTGTAATGTAGTATGATTTCTAACCAGTACTTTGATTTGATTAGCTTATATGAGAAGCTGCATACAACCGAAGGCATTTATCTTCCATTTAAATGGTTTACGTTTGCTAATGTTTGCATTTGTTTAAAGTATAACAATTATGAAGCATCTGATATTGAAGTTCATTACTGTAAGCTTCCACATATACTGTCTAAGAATTCCTAGAGAAATTCTGTACTTTCTTAAATATCTATTTATTAATCTGCCTAATTCACATTCATTACAGGGGTAGAGAGGACGTTCTAAAATAAATGGAAAGAAAGTTGAAGAGTTGAAGTCTTATTACCTTATTGTTTTTGTGCAGTTTTTGTCGGATATTATGACATTCTTCAATTAATTGAGTAAGCTCTGCCCGTGCAATGAAGACTTCTGATGAATAATTCTCAAGGCTTAGCAGAGATCTGTATGAGAAACAAAACCAACATGGATTACCAATCTTAACCGAATTCTACAATTGTCTATAGAACTTCTTAATGAAAAATGTCTTTCTTAAATACTAAAGGAAATGCATGTTGAATTCTATTTACTACATGGATCCAATAAAATGTCAGATTTTATGCTTTTGCAATTTTTGGAATCAAAGCAAATCAAACTTGGCTTTTCTTTTTTTTTTTTATTAAGGTATTCGATCAAATGCCCTCTACAGTCCTTCAAGCGACTGTCAAGGCCAATGGCAAAAGCCTTTCTCTTTCTCTCTTGATGGATTTCATAAACCTATTCTCTTCTGTGACATTTCTACTGCTTCCTTAATGCTGCTTCTTGTTGGTTTTCTCTCTTTACACTTTTATCCTTCATTCCTGGCATTATTAGTTCCAGTATTCTGTCATCCTTCAATCTGCTATTATGCCCCAAGTGTACCAGCTTGTGATCTTTGACTTATTTACTGATCTTGATCTTTTAAGTTCTTGACATACACTATACTTTTTTACTTACTGCTGCCAGTTGATTATAGCACTTCATCTCAGATGTACTCAGCCATTCTAGATCTCTTTTCCTCAAGGTTTAGGTGTTATAAACACAGGGGCACTTGCCTAGAATTCTCAGTTTTCTTCTGATTGAATTGTAGCCTTTCTTCCAAATCTCGCTTCATGTACAAAAGTTTTCTAATGCTATTCAAATTATTTCACTGAAGCACTTGCTGTCATTTATCAAACTTTCAACATATATGAATTATTCCACACATTCAAAATTTTCATCATCTACCTACAGTATTTCCTCTTTTTCTTCTCATTACTATGATTTTAACGTTATGCTTGTTTATGTATAGTCCTTAGTCCTTTCGACACTTCTCTCAAATGTTCCTAGAACAATGCTTTTCTTGTTTATTCAATCTCCACCACTTTCTATGTTTTCTGTGGCCATTACATTTTTGAAAATGCTTCTGAAAAAGGAGGACAGGAGCAGATCATCTAGCGATATTAGCTATGCTGGTATGTTTACTACCATTTCTGCTATTAGATTCAGTGCTAATTTCTGTTTCCATCTTTCCTAATTCCACCTTGTTCTTCACTCAAGTTTCTTTAACCACATTGATCTTTTCCATGCTCATGTGAATAATGAGAGCTTTAGCTAATTTCACAGACTCTCAGGTATTCTTCATAAGCATTTCAGGATTGAATTGCACCAATATTTGGGCCACATACAGTACCTGTCTCACATGCTGCTCTTCAGCCTCCTGCTTTGATCAGCTCACCTAGAATGCTATCCATGCCTCTGCTCTTGCTAACATCTACTTTTGATCTTGTTTGTTAATGTTTTGCATTATTCTTACCGTTGGCATTCAAGTTTGGAATTTTCCTTTTTATATTTTTAGTTTGTTTTGTTACCTCTGAAAGCTCTGTTACTAGTCATCAAACACTAAGGAGAGGAGGTATACAGTATCAGAGTTATTGTTTGAAGAAACGAAGCCTGCAAATCGCATGATTCACAATTAACATCAGCCTTTGAGGTAGTACAAGAATTTTCCGATTTTTTTTGCTTGGTTATACTCCCAAATTTAATCTCAATCCAAACTTTTTTTGGACAGGAGTAATAGGTATTTGTCAGAACTCTTGGAATGGCAGATCTCCAAGGAAAACCAGGTTGTTGCTATAAGTAGTGCTGGTGGACAATTGGCTAGCACTCCTTCGTTTGGACCAGAATTTATAAACCAATATCCCATTATGATAGCTGAAGTCCCTATGCCAGTGGAGCGCTGCCAGCTGGTACGCCATATGACCCTGGAACTTTGTTGTGTGCACTGAAAAATCGGGACAGGTTTTCATATTTTCTATTTTAATACGTGTCGAATACGCAGCCCATGTACTATGATACAGAGCGCGCTAATACTTGAGTGGACACAAGAGCCACAATGTAATTCTATTCTAATGTATGTGATTTTGGAACAATGGCAATGTTGTAAGCACAGGAAAGCGTGATAGATAACAAAAAAATATTTAAGAACCGTTCTAGGTTAATTTGAGAAAAATACACAGAGCGTCTCTGTGTTTCACTCCCACGCGCGTGAAATAACTTTTTTTAACTTCTGAGACGGACTCCTGAAACGGAAACGGGGAAAATTGCAAGCTTGCAGATTGCTAAAGCAGGTAAGCCCCACACTATTTTTGAAGAACCTTATTTACCGTTGGCAAAAGACCTGACACGTACTATGTGTGGCGAAAAAGCTGCTAAGCAGCTCGACCTGCTTCCCCCTCCGAAAGACACAGCCACTCATAGAATTACTGGCGGATGATGTCAAAAGTACGCTGATAGAGCGCGTTAAGATGAGCAGATGCTTTTCACTGCAATTAGATGAATCTGTAGATGTCGTCGATTTGGCCAATTTGCTCGTTTACGTTAGATACGAGTTTGAGGGTACGTCCCATGAGGACTTTCTGTTCTGTAAGCCGCTACCAACAGGAACTACAGGAGAGCACATATTTCAGTTTCTGAATGAATTTATCGAAGAGAATGGCATCGGCTGGATAAAATGCGTCGGAGTTTGTACAGACGGTGCTAGAGCGATGACAAGCCGACACAGCGGTGTAGTTGCACGAATTAGAGAGATTGCTCCAGAAATGCATGGACGTATTGCAACATCCACTACGAGACCTTTGCCGTCAAGAAAATGCCTGACGATTTAAAATCTGTTAGACTCTGTTGTGAATTGTATCAAGGCTTGAAAAATGAATTCACATCTCCTTTGCTCGACTAAACAGGCTCACCCCTCTCACTGAAATGGTGCTTTTTTATTGCTTATTTTTAATTGTTGTTGTTCCTGTTGTCACTCTGTAAATCGCTTTGAGAAGCCACGTTTAAAGGCGCTATATCAAATAAAGTTTTTATTATTATTATATTTATTATATGTGTGTGAGAGTGTGCGTGCACGTGTGCTCATGTTGGTCATTGAGATTTTCTCGGGTTCCTACAAGATGACTTGTAGGTGGTACTTGGATGCTTTGGTTTGATCAGGGGTGGTACTTGGTCCAAAAAGTTTGAGAACCACTGCCCTATGCTATACAGTACAGTACATTTCATACCATATACTGTATATACGAGATATATCATGTTTTTATACATCATTAAATACCCCATGGCAAGGTTCATAAAAACAGGTGTGTTAATCAAGATGTCCTTGCAAAATTCTGCTCTGGGCTTGCATCACCTTTCCTACCTAAAGTTCCTCATTAATTCAATTAATGAAGCAATTTCTCATTGTATCACCTAATGTGCTGTAGAGTAGCTGCTGATGTATAATAACTGTTGTGTTAATCAAGAGGGTTCACTCCTATATGTAAAGCATTTTTTATTCCTTTGGGATGAAAAGAACTATTTAAACACAAAGAATTACAATTAGTAAATTATTTTGGATCCAAAGTACATAGAATTAAGTAGTCACCACATTCTGCAAAAGTTAGCCTAGAATACTGACACCTCTCATGTGTGCTTGCTGATTGTGACTGCACAAAATACTGTCCTCAAGGAGAATTCTTTCAGCTGAAGATTTTAAAAGAAGGCAGATTCTAAGCTCTGAGTAACAGCAGTATAAAAACAAAACCAAATACATGTTAATTTTAACATTAACATAACGTTTGGCAAAGATAAAAACCTAAAAAAAGAAGAAAAATTTATCTTAATTGCAGTATTTGATTAAACCTATCAGAAACATTGTTGTGAAAGACAGCTTAATGTACAGTATATGTGAAAAACTATAATGGCATTTTTATATATTATGTTAAAGCATAACTATTATTAACTTTCATATCTAACTATTCAAAAAATTAACTAAGTATAATAACTATCATTTATATTTAATTTTTTCACTTGTAGTGGCTATAAATTTACTTTAACCAAAGTATGTCTTTCCTGTATTGTGCTGAGAAGAAGTCAGTTAATTAAAAAAAACAAGGGTTAAATTGCTGACTATTACGACAAGCTACTGGCTAACAACTAGAAACTTGTGTATCCAATGCCATCTCCTTAAACCTCAATTTACATTTGTTCCTTGCATGTTTAATACATGTAATCTACAAGGTTAAATACAGTAATATAGGCAATCTCTAAAATGAAATAAGAAATCAGTGTTCCATTAGCAGCACAGTGGATGTCAGTGACATGATAATTAAAGAGATCAATTAATCCTGGGTTCTCTCTTGTTCCGCAAGTGATTGGAATCTTAACTTTGGTGCTATACAGTACACAGTACTACAAAAAATAGATGAAATGCTGCACATAAACAGAAACGTGATCCCAAGACTTGTACCTTGGAGACCCAAGAGGTCCAGAGATGAACTCGACACAGTTTCAATCTTGGCTACATTTATATGGGAGTAGATGTGATTGGCACAACACCCATTAAAAATAACTACATTGATTTAAAGAGCAATATTGGGATACAATGTGCATGGCCACTCAGGGGTGACAATTTCTGGATGGCTAATTAATTGGAGATGTGTGAATCTAATAATATTCATTGAACCACATGTAACTAGTACAGCAGAACTATAGACATGTTCCTTTTTCTTCAGGTACAGCACATACAGTAAGAGAAAGTTTTAATAAACCAATTAATGGCTCTGTGTGAACCCCCAGATCACAAATTAAATTACCCTACAGCCTTGATTAATTGACAGGAAAACACTGATCTGCTTCTTTTTGGTTCCTTTTGTGCATGTGGTTTTATTTTATGAACCTGCATCTCCTTTTTGTCCCTGTTTTTCTCTACACTTTTTATAAAAGTCCAATTTTAAAAGAGACATAAATGACTCCTGCTTTCTGCATAAAAATGAGCAGCAAGCACAGTGAAATGACCTTATACTTGTTATAGAAAAAGCATAAAAGAATATTCTATAGTGTCTCAGATTTTTCAATCCAATTTCATTTTAACAGTCACATTTAAGGAAGGTTGATCGCAGCAAAGAAAAATAAATTATACTGTAGATCCTTTTCATCTGCCCTTGCAAATGATCTTCTCTTGTGTGCTAGTGGAGTACAGGATATTAATCTGACAAAGAACTAAGAGGTCTATAGCTAATTTAGAAAAGATGATGATGAAATACCTCAGTCTGTCTGTGAGAGATTCAAGGGCATTCTCCACCTCAAGACCACGACACGCCTGAGAACTTAATCCTTCTGCCAGTAGGATGACCTGAAGAGACCATCAAGAAACAGCCACAGTATACAGTAAATACATTTTGTTTGTGTTTAGGTATTAATGAGGGCTAGTAAACAAAAACAACTTGTTAAATCTCAGATCCTTCCAACAAAATAATTATGAGTTATCCTTGCTATTTGCATTTTGAGTTACACCATCATTCAGTGAAAGCACCTCACACATACAGTACTTTAATATTCATGATGAAGTATAAGTCAGCTGTCTGCTATTCAAAGCAAATGTGTAAAACGGACACCCGAAACTTTGCTTTTTTCATGAAATAGCAAACTTTATCTTTAGAAAACATAAATCAAGATAAGATCAGTCTAAATTATGTAATAAATTGGCAAGGCCTAATTTTAAACATTGTGTACATATAACAGATAGGTCATTGCTGTTGTACATCTACAGTATGACTGAGAACACCTAAAAAGGACTGTGGTGGTCTGGAACAGACTTCTTTATCCATGCTGCTCACACATGTTCCCTGGAATCTTTAAGGAAATGTCTGGATGAGATCCTGAGAGAGATCAATAAATGTGACTAAAAGAAAAGGAGCAAAATGGGAAGAATAACCCCCTCTCTTTTGTAAATGTTCCTACAGTATGTTCTTATGAAGACTCTTGGACAACATTCTGCAGAGTCAAATCAGAGAGGAAAGAATGTAAAGAAATTAAACATTACACAGTAGAATGCTTTTTCCCGAGTATCCTGATCTACAGAAAACCAATGAATCTCTCGTTTAAAATAAGGCTTAAAAAGTGCTTAAGCATGCTTTACATGAAAGGTAAACATAGAGGTAAACCTCCATGGTACTGTGGAAAATTCCACAGTAAAAGTACAATATTCTTGATTATTAAAATATGGCAGATATACAATGGCTTCTGTACAGCCATTTGGCAGTTCAGGTTTGCTGAACTTGGCAGTTTGTCTTGTGGCCAGTTTGAGTCAACAAGAATCTGTATTAAAATCATGTATTCTTACCACACTCATTCTTGAAGAGATTAAGGAGGCAAGAATCAGTATCCCTATATAGTATGTAATAGTACCCCTACACCAACACTAGTCACTCTTGAGTCGACATTTCCCCTTGCGATGACCAGGCCTGAACAGTCATCTTTTCTTCCATTTAAGTTAATTCTACAAGGTAATTGCTACAAAGAGGAAGGCCTCAGTTTAGAAATAACACCTTTACAATGAAATGACAGTAAAAGCCACAAAAAAATGGATAAGCACAAAATATTACATTGTTTAAAACCATACATTATGCTCTAATTTTCCCTGAGCAGCTAATGCCAACTGTACCTCATTAGAATATTTTGAAATACATTATAAATATAACCCCAGTTTCAAGATAAATATTAGATCACAAAATTAAGTTTATGGTTTGGCTATGACATCACTGCCTCATTTGTAAAAAAGGTTCCTGATATGAATGTTCAAAATATTACCAATGTCACAGTACATAATGTGTCACATGGTACCCCCACCTAAGTGATCAATACTTAGTGTGTCATAATATAAGCTTGCAAGGTTGGCTTAACTTTGTACATGGACAGAGGGAAGTCAACTCCTTTCAAATTGTAAAACCACGTTACTGTCATACAGATCAGTAATGTTATTAAGGGGTCGCTAATGTTTACATTCAGTGTTTAAACTCATCACCTAGGTGGCTGATCGGGTCATGATCTGATGTTGCTGTGAACCAGAGCACGCAACAGATCCTGATTTAAAGTATTGGGTTAATGGTGTCGTAAGGGAAGGAGCATAACTCTTTCACTATAATGATATAACGATGTTACCATTATAAAGGCAATTCCATAAGACACAGGTCTAGGCCAATTATGGGAGTATCCTGTCAGGTGGTGGTCATGCTACCTGATACAGCAACTGTGGGTGACTGGATGGACAGATCCTAAATGCCCTAGGAATGTGACAATATGTTAATCTCGGGAGCAAAATTCCTAGTGGGCCTGCCCATCTTTCATTGAGTGGTGTCATCACTGCACTGTAACTGAAGCAATAAAGTCGACCTTCAATTAAAAAGAAATGCCACCTTTACAGCCTCACTTACAGTACATGCATTTCTTACCAACAACAGAAACATCACACCCTCTTTTGTTTGAAAAATAGACTAGGACAAGCAGGATTTAGTCCTTCAGTTTAGCACAAAAAAACAGATACCCATTTAACCCATTTAACCTCAATCAGTGGATTTTTCTGAACTCTAAAGTCTTAGAAGAACGAACTAAACGCCAGCAAATGTCCACCTGGCCCTTTCAGTTCCTGAGGTGTCTGTGAAATGACTAAACTACTCCAGTTGGTTTTCCATTCACAGCCTTCTGAGTACAATTGTTATTGTGGTGCACAAAGAAACAGGTTATAACAATACAAACCAGTATGAACACACAATACACGGATCTGCCTAACATAGGAAAAACTAAACAAAATTTTATAAATGATTTGATGTTTATCTAGCTAGCTTCAGCTATTATATTCCTATTCTATATTTTATAATTCAGAAATACAAATACATATACTGCACATAGACATATTTTAATGATGTTACTTAATAACACAGCATGCTCTAACTTATTGTCTCAGTAGTTTACTTTTATACATATTGAAGACCTCATTCTACCTTCACCATTGTTCCATTAAAATAGCGAGAAAAGATTATCAAATATACTACTTGCACTAGAACATCAATCTCAAAATAAGTACAGCATTTCACTATATATATATGATCACTGTTTGAAATGCTGTTTTTTCCACTTGAGTCTTTGTAAATCAGTTTATGTTGGTGTTTAGAAATTGTTGTTTAAAAAAAAGCTGCCTGTCAGAGGACATACTGAGCAGGTAAGACTCTAATGGCTGAACATCGCAATGTAAGACATGTTGGGATCTGGTAGCAAATTCCAAAAATTTTAAAATAGCAATGTAGTAGGTTCTAAAATACATGAATATACAAATACCTGTCTCTCCAGCTGCATCACCTGAGCCTTCAAAAGATTTACACGTCTTTCCTCAAACTTTTCTTCCTTTCCCTCCTCAAGCAACTGCTGATACTGACCCCTGTAGAGAGATCAGTATTTTGTCAAGGAACCTTAGTTAGAACCTAAGTCAAGTAATAGAAATGGCAATGAATTCTGAAAGTTTTCTTCAGTATAACTCAGGAAAGAGTCAATCTTTTAAAAGTCAAAATAGCCTTCAAAAACTGCATCAATTTAGATGGTCTAGAAAACAGAAATACTAACTTTTTTATATATATATTTCCTACATGTGTTAAACCTGGATGTATTCAGACACTTTATAAATATACTGCAGACCATTTTTGTTTTGTGAACCATTAAAGTGATAGATTCTATTTTCCCACCTGTTGGTGGTTTGGAAAGTATCCCAAAGCAAGGTGGTAGCAGCTAAAACTGAATGTACAGTACGTTGCTGTTCTGAAAATAAGCCAAATATTGCTGAAATGAAGCAAAAGTGCTAAGAAATTAATTTTATTCAGTATGAGTTTTAATACTTGAACTTTCAACTATTCAACTATTCAAGTGTTGTTGCTCAAAGTTATAAGAAGCATATCTATATACTGTATTGTGTTCCAACATAATATCCATTAGCACATACAGTAAATGACACAAATTGTTACACTCATGTTATAGCTCTAGGGAGGGTAAGTGATGTAATCCTCAAGGTGATGGATTACATAATGGAAGACTGGTTTAATATTTAGATTATTACCATATTAAGCCATCTTTCAATGAACAAGTGGAATCACACAAGAAAAAGCAGAACTTGCAATCTGAAGATTAAGTCTTGTTTCCCACTGGGAAAGTGCCTCTGTGTAACCTCGAAAAAATATAGTAATGTAATGATAAAGATCTTGAACTCAAATTGGTGTAAGACAGAGGCCATACAGTATTTATGAAAATAAATCACTAGGCGATACTTAAATGTTAAAATACAGACATATTTCACATGTATCATCACCCATACAGCAATTGGGAACACCACTGCATAAGAAATTGTTATTTATGATATTCATATTTATGATAATAAAATACAGCTTTGGGGTAATGTGTAATTGAAAGTTTGTTAGGGTTATCAAAAGTACAGAACTTTGTTTTAAATTCAAGGGCTGTTGATATTTATAGAATGTAACTTGCTTAATGGGCTCATTATTCTTTATGACTGGGGAAGAACATTCATTGTGTTCAAGATCAAAGACAATTTCTTTGTTTTCTAAGAATTCAAGCCATTCTGATTTGTACCAGCAAACAAACTATCTACACCAAACTGAAATAGGTTGGGGTCATCATTATCATTCATCAAAGAAAGTAAGGTGGCATCTTCGAAAAATTAATTCATATTCCTTAACTGGTAATGTCTAGGAATTGGTTTAAACCATTTCTTAATCAGTTGCATTCCTAATCCACTTTACATGATCAGCTGTATAGAAAATACAGCGCAGTGGTGAACTCACACATCCATGGGGTGTTCCACAGTTAGCCTCAGTTAGTGGAAGAAAGTAAATAATGGATTTAAACCCACTGTATTCTTCTTGTAAGGAATTATTCCAAAATATTAGATATGTATTGATCTATATTTAACAATACAATATCCAGTCAGATTGCGTTAAAAGCTGAAGGCAAGGGAAATTTACACACATGCCACTAGAGTACTGTGACTGTAACTTTTCAAGTGGTATTGCTGAAGCAATTATATAACAGGCCCTGGATTAGACAGATTTCTCTTAATGTCCTGCTGGGTGTTACAGTTTCCAGTAATACAGTGACACCTGCATCTTCTCAGGCTAATGCAGTTTTACAGTGATGTCAGCAAGGATGTGCCTCTTCTCCAATCAGCACTGTACCTCCCATACATCTCTGTAGAGTTTGCAGCACATTTAGAAATGAATGGTTCACTGAGTGGATGGGCTAGGACAGCCCATTCACATTTCTTCGTTCTCCTGTGTGGGTCTCCTCATTGTGAGCCAAGACATCAAAACACAACCAATGATTTCAAATAATGTGGGTATTTAATAAAATAATTGGCAATGAGATATTTATTTAAAAAAAACAAGTTGTCAGAGTATTTAAGATACAAAAGGAAGCAAAACACACATAAAACTCGAATACATAAAAATATAATGCTGGATTTGTCCTAAAATGGAACATTTTCCCCAACTTGCACTTCCAACCTTAATTCAGTTGTTAATCCCTTACTTTAAATCCTGGAGCTCTCGTTTCAGCTTAATATTCTCCTTTTGAAGTTTCTGAAATTAAAAGAAAGCACAGAAAAACAGTTTAAATTTTAAATGATTCCTGGAATCACTGGTTAATATCTTCCTCAACAGCAATTTCTTTCAAGTACTTTGTAACTGCATTATACAACAATCCCCTAGCCAATATATAAAATAAGATAATTAAGAGCATAAGAATGGTTACAAAATGGGGGCCATTTTGCCTATTTTGTAGCATATTAGGATTCTCATGCATTTCTGGTCCTTAAATTATTCAGATTTTTCTCATAAATATCGCCTTGGCTACTACACATAGTACAAACTGTACAAATCTCAAATAAAGAAAACGCTTGCCTTTTTTAAAATTTAATATTAAAAAAGAAAACGCATACACACTGAAAATCAGAAATCACACGAAGGATGAAAAAACTGATTTTCTGATCAACAGAACATCATTGAACAACCATGCAGATTTGCACAGAACATCATGTTTGAATTTTCAGAAAATTAAATTTTAAAAGTACTGTACTTTATTGTAACCATGAAGTGGTCAGAACTAGTCTATACAGAAACATCTGCATAATACAATATCTACAACTTTGCCATGACAGAAACCAATTAAAATATGTCTTTACAAGTATACATGTAGTACGACAAGATATGAAAAACTATTGGCCCACAAAAAGAATCTGATTTGTTAAGTAAAGACCATTTTACGTAGTGTACTTTCTGAGAAAGGCAAAAACCCCATTCATAGCCTAGATCCTACAGTATGAAGTTGTTGACATACAGTATCTGTTCTTGATGTAGTTAAAAAATATGCAAACATGTATTCAAAATATATCACATTCAATGACATTTAAAACAAAGTAATGGGTGCAGTATTGTTTCTAAATGAATGTCTACAGGACATTTACAAACCTCTGCATCCAGGTTGCTCCTGTAAGAAGATCTTGGATTAGGATCCCTGCTTTGTCCACTTCCCTTACTCAGTAGATTTCCTTTAGAGCTGTGGCTTGTGGATGGGTGGCTCTCACCAAGGTAACTAGATAAAGATTTGCTCAACTGAGCAATGGTTTAAATGTCAATATTTCTTCAAAGGTACATACTGCAATCACCTGTAAAGAAGGCTTAACGGATAGGGAATGTAGAACTTATTTTTTATCTGTAATTGTGTTATTGAATTTCAAACAAAATTCTAAGTGTGTATTACTTATATTATACACAGAAAATATCTCTTCCCCTCAGAATATTGAATAAAGTTTTAAACGCAAGCGGTGCTGCTTTGAGTACAGAGAATGGACTGTATTGCTTGCTAATTATAAAATGCTGTTTTCAAACAACCCTGTACTTTCATTATTCACTTTGATTTCATTTCATACCCCAGGTCTGTGCATTACATCTCACAATGACCTGGGTCACAATGACTTCATTTTAACAGTCAACAGTATGTGTGTGTCTGTTTTTGAGGGGATGTATTATTTATAAATTTCTACTCCTGGTGCAATTTATGCAATATTTTCTAGAAGTAAAAAAGAGATACATGTCTTACTCTAATACTAAAGGCATGTCTAGATATCAGTTACCAGAACACTGATAGAAAAAATCTTTAATTGAGCATATATCAGTTACCGTGCAATATTATTCTTAAAGGCAATTGGTTATTACTGTCTGACCACAAAATGTATGCACTGTGTTTCAAAATTCTGTTTTGTATAGTTAGATATAAGCTATTCTATGGAATATAACACTGCAACTAAATTTTATTGTCACAGTATCTGTCTGACATCCAAATATCTGACATACTGTACAATATTTCTGAGATGTCAGAAAATGTCAATGATATAACTCTGATAAACTCTGAACTCCTTTCAGTTCTTAAACATGTTTGAGGTTGCATTTTACCTGTTGTATTTCAAAATGAACACAATCTCCAATATTTCAAGTTGGAAAACAAACTTGCAAAGATTTTAATCAATTTGTTAGATTAGTTGAGGATTCAATTACAATAGGTATAGAAAGTATTGACCTTCATTGTATTTTGCCACTTTTTGTTTGTTACAACTGGAAACTCAAAAGAGTTCTTGTGCAATGAAAATGGTTAACCATTCAGATTGAACACACCTGTCTTTGTAAGGTAAAATAGCTGTCTGGGTGATTTCCCACCTTTGGATATTGTATACAAAACAATATGAAGACAAAGGAGCTTCTGCAACAGAACAGAATTGTGGATAGACATTAATCAGGAAAGGGCTTTACTGTAAAAAAGATTTCAAAGGCATCGAGTATCCCACAGAGCACTGTTAAATCAGTGGAGAAAAAGTGGAGAACAAATAAAACTACTCAGAAACTTCAACAACCAGGTCGTCCTCCAAAACTCAGCAGCCATTAAATGCTTAAGGTCTCAGGGGAGTGAATGCTTGTTTTTAATAAAATAGCTTATGGGGGGGGGGTCAATACTTTCTGTACCCACTGTAAGCAGAAGCTGTAACAAAAAAGATTAAGAGTGTGGTTCTGAGTGTGGACTGGGAATCCCTGCTGTCGGGCAAGATTGTTGTATGGAGTAAAAAACACAGAAATCAAATGGAGATTTGGCATTTGGACACTTCACTAAACAATACTGAACTTGCCCAAACCCTGGGGCAATTTCAAAGACATGGTAGAAAAATGTCAATATTATTACTGGATCATAAACTCCCAGCTCTAACGCAGTCCCAGTTCACATTTATTGAGTTCGGATATAATTTGAATGTTTAAAATGCATGGATATACAAAACATGCAAAAGTATGCACGTGCATGTTTTAAAAAAAATTATATAACTTTAGTTAATCTGACAAACAAATATAATATGTAAAATATGTAATTTTACAAATTAAAGACTATTAAACAATATTAAACTGGAAAAGAAATCTTGGGTGGGAGATATTCAAATAACATCAACAGTGTTATTTAACAAATCAGAATTTAGCAATGATTTTGTCATTTGCAATGGGCTGTTATGATCATTGAATTGTTAGAAAATCATGATAAACTGGTTTCAGAATTTGTTTTTATTGATGGATGCATTAACAATTGGTGATATCTGCAGCTAAATGATGTATGCATGGGAAACTGTTTAAAATCCAGTGCTAATTATCACTGTTTTGAAATTTGCATTGAGGTTTTAATTAATCATTGGTTATACTGTATAACCAGTCTTGAAAGAGAATTTTGTGAATTTGTTTAAAGGAAAAATTAAAATAAGGGCACTGCTAGGAGCTACAACCTAACTAATGTAGATTATAGAATAGGAATGAGTATGGAACAAGATTTTGAGCAGTGAAGAACCCCAACCATTCAATTTATTCACCTCAAGATCTGTCTCAAAACTTATACATTCTGTGGCTAAGGATCTACGCCTGTGGCTGGAAGGTTGCCATTTGGTACCCCATGGCCAGCAGAGAAATCCTACTTCGTTGGGCCCCTTAGCAAGGCCCTTAACCCCAACTGCTCCAGGGGCACCGTATAAATGGCTGACCCTGCGCTCTGACCCCAAGCTTCTCTCCCTGTCTCTGTGTCTCATGGAGAACAAGTTGGGGTATGTGAAAAGACAAATTCCTAATACAAGAAATTGTATATGGCCGATAAAGTGATCTTATCTCTTATCTTATATCAACTTGCAAGAGCAACTGCATGAAACCAAATCCTCACCTGTTTATAACCTATGCAATCTGGAGACCACTAGAACCATAATGCTTATTATGGGAGCGATCAGATGTGCAGGAGTTTTTTAAGACAGGTAACCAAAACTCTTGACCCTCATTTACAGATGTGTCTTGCAGGATCACACCCTATTCATCTTAAATTACATCTACATGATCATTCTTATTAATATGATTTTTCACCACTGGCATCACTGACTCTTGATTCAATATTGGTTAAACAAGCTTTAGGAGACATCAGTGAATTTGCAGTCAGCACAATAAGATTAAACACTTTTTTTTCCTCGAGATAATTAAACTGATCAGTTACCTGACATGAAAAGATTGTTGCACAAATCACAAAGTACAAATTTAGTGACCTTTTAAAAACAAGGCTCAACACAAAGAGCCTATAAGGATAAACATGACACGTGGTATTTAAGTCTTGCAATGTGTGACATATTAAATTCAATTTTCAACTGATGGGACTGCAATTGGCTATTGCACCTACTCTACAAGGTACATACATTTTTGCCCAGCACCGTGTCTTCCTCAGCTTTAAAACCACAGGAGTTACTTCTCCACAAGATCATGATTCATTTTGATGTCCTGCAGCCTTTTTTCTATGAGCCAACATTCAAAGATATCCCTTAAAGATTAACTACATTAACCCTTTTATTAGCAAGTAATATTTTTATTCAGAAAAGACAGAGCACCAGTCCATCCGGGCCACCATCCATACTTGTCCAGCAGCCATATCACCCTGTAACTCACAACTGGCAACTCCCTGAAGCTAAGCAGGTGAGAGCCTGGTCGTTACCTGGATGAGAGACCTCCTGGGAAAAACTAAGGTTGCTGCTGGAAGAGGTATTAGAGAGGCCAGTAAGGGGTGCTCAAACTGCAATCTGTGTGCGTCTTAACGCCCCAGTATAGTGATGGGGACGCTATACTGTAAAAGGGCACCATCCTTCGGATGAGACATAAAACCAAGGTCCTCTCTGTGGTCATTAAAAAATCCTAGAGCGTTTCTTGAAAAGAGTAGGGGACTTACCCTGGCATCCTGGCCAAATTACCCATTGCCAATCATGGCCTCCTAATAATCCCCACCTATGAATTGGCTCCATCACTCTGTTTTCCAACATACTGAGAGCTGATGTGTGGTGAGTGTACTGGTGCACTATGGCTACCGTCGCATCATCCAGGTGGGTGCTGCACATTGGTAGTGGTGGAGGGGAGTCCCCATTACCTGTAAATCTTATCGAGGGACTTTTATAGGGACACACTAATCCAGTTATGTCTTCAGATGCTTGTAGGAAACTAGAAAGAAACCCATGCAAATACCGAGAGAACATTAGAGCTACATTAACCACCATGCCCCTGTTGTACATAACAAACCACCATAATCAAAAAGGCATCAATGCTGAATAAGGTTCATAGGAAGATGGAACAGGCCACCCAGGCATGTTGTTGAAGCAGACACCCTGGTATCTTTCAAGAACTGTCCAGTCGAATCTTCAGATCAACTAGCGATTAGCAACCAAAAAAGCTAGATAATCCACACGTTGCCTTCTCTCATTTCTACTGTAATTTTCTTGTGTTCCTTACACTGTACTTATCATAAACTAAAATTAGGATACATACTGTATCTTCTTGCTTTCTTTGAATCTGCCTATTATAACACTCCACTACCAACACATCACTTCCATACTAACAACTTATTTATAGATATCATATGATAACTTATCATAGACTGCTTGTTGGGTTCTAAGGACCTTTAAAACATATTATAGAGAAATTGTTGAAGGACTATGCTGTATATTTCCTCAATCAAAGAGGAAGAAGAGCAAAGAGTGGAAGAAAATGTTTCTTTGATTTTTTGTTGTACAGTAAGGCTAATAACTTAAGGTTGATATTTCACATTAGCCAATGTGGGGTTAGGGAATTTTAGTTAAAAAGGTGAAAGGTTACAAAGAAAAATGTTGATGATATAATAGTGTAAAGACTGCATGCAAATAAATTTCAGATGGACAGTAACCTGACAGCTCAAGGACAACTCTGCAGTTCTAATCTAAATGATGAGAAGCACCATTCATAAAATGACACAAATATGTGCAACAAAGGGTAGAAAAGAAATATCAGCTTATACCTCTGAAGATGAATGAGCACATGTAATTTGTTGTAAACACAGGTGAGAGGAGGAAGATAAAGAACACTTTCAATTCACTCCATCCTCAAGTAATTTTCTAAAAGTTATTTATTATTTTTATACCCTCTAGCAATACATAGATCGGGGTATGAGATTGCTTGCCTTTCTCTGCTTAGTACACAATAATTATGCTATATCAATTTACTATCCAGAATGAACTCCAGCACAATAATTAAAATAATTCACCTTGGGGGCTTATTACTGTCCATCAGCGGGCAAAATTCCACCCTCTCGGAAATCTGCTTTTCCATTAGCCTACTGAAAACATCTTACGAATAGCGTGCCGAGCTTACTGCTTTTTTCTAGATGCTCAAGGAACAAGGCAGCAAGATAAAAATGAATAATTTATTACTTGCACATCCTGTGATGACATCAGCATTTTCCCTTTCCCTCTCAGCGACCTCTTCCACTCGCCTTAGCTCTCCCTTTAGTGTAAAGAATGAGGACAAAGTTGAGGACGACCTGTTTCTTACCCCTGCTGAATTCCCACCAGTACAAGCTGGGTCAATGAAAACAAGCCTTGCTGAACTGAAGCGTGACGAAAGATTCCTTGACACACATCTGGCTTCAAAAACGCACGGTGTCTGAATTGTGGGAAAGAACTCTTAATGAGTCGATCCAGCTTTACAGTGACGTCGTATTGCCGGTGCTGCTTTAAGTGTTTTTTTTATTTTTCTTGTTTTGAAAAACAAACCCAGCTCGGAACATCTCAGAATAGTTTAAGGCACACAGCTGGTTCTTTCAGAGATGTGTCCTCACATGATCCCAACACAATCTACTGTATACAATATCTTCCTGGCCATTGAAACATTAAAGTCACAGAGTCTTCTTTTGATCTACAAAGAAAAGCTGGTGACAGCAGCGTTACCGTCATCTAGCCTGTCCTTGTCAGATCTCAGGAGTTAAGCAAGGCTGGGTCTCATTAGTACTTGGAAGGGAGATCTCTACAGAAAAGCAGGTCACTGCTGCATGTGGTGTTGATGCACCCTTAGATAGCACTCTTTCCTCCCTAACAGAATCCCCAAGCCAATGCTTCTGTATGGTGACACAGTGCTGTGTTCAAAGGAGATGCTGTGCTTCAAGCAAGACCTTAAAACAAGGTCCTAACTATTTGGTCACTAAAGATCCCACATCATTGTCCTTAAAACCAGTGCTTTTATCCAGTTTCCTGGACAAATTCTACTTCCATAAACTGGGCTTCCTTAATTGCCCCTTAACAAAACTGATGAAGTACAGTAATTTGTCATTTCATTGCCCAATGTGCTATATCATAATGGCTGCTGCACTATAGTGCTACAGCTGTAGAACAGTATGTCCCCTCCTAAACAAAAAGGGTTCTGGCATCGTTTAGGGTAAAAAGAGCTTTCCAAATCCAAGCAGTTAAGTACAGTGCAACAGACACTGTTGATAAAATCAAAAACAGCACAGCTTGAACTACCTTTGACATACTGTATCAAAGTTATAAGGTACCTTTGTCTATCATAAATTATTAATGCATGTCATGCCTTCAAAGATTATCAATGACTCTGCAAAGAAACGTGAATGAAAAATATAATGTGGCGGATGCAAGAATTCAATGTTCTTCCAAAGCCATTGTTGGATCATTTCTTTACCTCCTCAATTTGTCCTGCTGCTCTCTGCCTGACTGACCACTTTGTTGTACTGGTGGATTATCGTTTATTACTGTTGCAGCTTTCTACCCTATTGATCGCCTTTGCTCGATGCTGGTACAGCCTGCTATGAGCCTCACTGCTTAAACAGCTTGCCCTAGCAATGAATTGCCTATTGTCAATGTAGAACTACATAGCACAATATTTGTTGTGCAAACACAGTAAGCATTTTTTAGTATTGCAAAGGAACAAGTAATAGGTTTATTCCATGCTGAAAAAAAGAAGAAAGAGAACACAACGTTTCGGCCGTGGAGCCTTCTTCAGGTGTCACCTGAAGAAGGCTCCACGGCCGAAACGTTGTGTTCTCTTTCTTCTTTTTTTCAGCATGGAATAAACCTATTACTTGTTCCTTTGCAGCCTACGCATGCTGACGCAGCTACCCACCTGAACTATTTTTTAGTATTAAGAATTACAATATAATGCAATATGTTTTTGCTTCTCAACTCTCTGAGTTACTTGAAAAGTGCTCATAAAAAATATATCACTATTACAAGTACACCAAAACAGTAGGTCTCTACCACATTCATATTCAATGTTATTTAAATGTTCCCAGGAAAAGAACCAGAATCTCTTTTTACAACCTACTACTCTAAGACATAGAACGGGTGAAATATCTACTTTTTCTTCTGCATTTTTATTTCATCTGCTCTACCTACAGTATACTAAATATTACCTTAATTTGTATTCATCTGAAAATCTTTCTATAGACTATAATCTCTAAATTGTATCACAGAAAAGGAAGTTTACTGCTTTCTGGATAACTCTTAGGAGTGTCACAAACAGCTGAACAATCACTAGAAACAAATTTTCGAATGGCAAAAATACAGTTCTATATTCCTTTTCTGTTATCTATTCTTTTATTTTTTTTAATTGAGTAATAAATTAATCTTAGCTCCTAATTACATTGCCCAGTTCTAAGGCTTTAGTGAAACGGTATCACTAATAAGGCAAAACTCTTTCAGCAGGACTAATTAACTAATCTGAAAATGTGGTACTGAACCCCAGCAAATGTACTGTATGGCATGGCTATATTTTAAACTTTCTGAGGTAGCACTGTAGCATCATTTACCCCTCTCCCATCCTAATTTACTGACCAGCCCATTCTCATGAGTATACCAACTTTCAATTTCAAACACTGGAGGGAATGTAGTACCTCAAATTGGATTTCAAAGTAGGCACAACATACAGACAGACAAAAATAAAATTCTCCAATTCATGATAAAGATGAGAACCCGTAAGAATTAGACAAGGATATCATGTGGTGCTTAAAAGTGGTACAGTTTTCTTACTGAAACAGTGAACAGCAGTTTTAGGAGAGTACATTAGATAATGCACTCATTATTTGGATTGCCCAGTTTTCCTGAAAGGTGTAGTCAAAATGCATTTGAAAGCATCGGTTTAGGAGTTCAATTTTTTAAAGATGTATCTCTCTAGTATCTGTGTGGAACTGGGAGAAGAAATTTCCACCTGCTATTGATTTTTAAGGTAAACTATGTTCTCCTCGCATGGTCTACCAGCGTTGAATTAATTATATTTAAGCCTTAAGCTCCTTCCCTCTGCCATTTTGAGGATTAGAAGTCACCCCAGTTTCCCTACACAGCACTGCAGGGCCCATTTTATCTCTGGAAAGATCAAAGAGAAGTCTTTGTACATAAAGAGAAAATTAAATGAATATAAACTGGTAATGCAAGAGTGCCATCTAGTTAGCTGACAAAACACTACATCCTAACATATGAAGGGCAAGGCTATATACCCATCTTTATTGTCCATTGTAAACCCTACAAGCAATAAGCTCATTTTAATACAGTTTCAAATCTTTCTAATTGTGCAATAAGGGTATCACTTGTGCTTTGCTGATTTGGTATTTAAGAGACAGCTGAAGATCCATGGCAAGGATAAGTTCACCAATTATAAATTTACTAAACATCCCTATAAATGTCGCAGAATGCTAGAAAGCCGATGAAGTAGCCAAAGTCCCATCAGCAGATCCTTAAATAAAAATATAATGTACCCTCACAGTAAGACTGGGTTAATTACCTGCACAAAAACACAAAAGGGAAGACAAATACAATCAACTTCTCAGAGCAGAAAGGATGTCAAATTCAAATATGTCATCCATTACTAAAGCCTACAAATAAATTAGATGGATAGACTTTGTCATTTCTGTTGTTTGCCTTCTATATGGAAGCACTAGCTCTATCTCTATCATACTAAACCAGAATGTTTTTTAGCTTTCTGTTTATTATAGTTTTAACAATACTCAATATTCAGTTCTGAAGTACTGTCACTTGTAGGCAGTGCGTATTTTACCTCATTTAAGTCTTTATCACTGCCATAAATTTTGCAGAGACTAAATCCATTTTATTATGTCCCTGTTCAAATATTTTGGATACGTCACTATTGAACTTTCTAACCTTTCTATTTTATATGTAACAGTAAACAACATTCAAGAACGTTTTTAATAAAAATAAACACACAGTACTCCCATACTTGATTTTCTGAAACTACGAGTTCTCTTCCCTCCCTTCAGTCATACTAGGATAAACTACATAATAGCAATAAATTCACATACTGTAGGAAGAGTTCATATTCAATTGCATATTGAAGTCTCTACTCAACACTGTGAAATCTTCAAGGTTTTGAATATATAATCAAAGTCTTCAATATTTTGTTAATTTTCCTTCTTAATCCTTCATTTTGTGATCATTGTCTTCTTTGTTGAAATCCCCATGCTCACGTATTGTGGTTTCCACTGGAAATCAGTCTCCATAGAGACATCTAGAACTTATTTATGCTGGTGCTCCCCTTAAACACTGCAGATTAAATTTTTGCCGTTTTTTAATTACGTCCAGAATTTGCAATTTGGTGCTTAGAAGAAAGAGCAGGCATTTCTGTTCTCCTGTTTTCTACAATCACAAATTCCTTAAAGAAGATTGAATGCAGATTGCCTACAATGATGTTGGTGCTTTGTTGAGACTGAGAATCTCAGATTCCAGGTGAGCCAGACTGGGGACTATGTATTTGTACTTTCTATTGCTCAATGCTTGGGAAAGGACAGTGAAAGCACTGACTGCTATTATTTAGAAAATCCAAACTTTATTGCACTTCAGTTGTAGCTGTCTAACTTCATTTCAATCATCCTTTAGTGGAAATCTTGGCAGGGGGTAGAACTGATGAAGGGAGGAAATGATGGGGTTGGAAACTTGTTCTGCCTTCAAAAATTTAATTAATTTAAAAAACTGTTTAAAAATGTACACATTTGCATAATTATGAACTAGAAATAAAACCAGAATGTTTTTTAGCTTTCTGTTTATTATAGTTTTTAAGAATACTGACCAAAACAGGCCTACTGACATCAGCGTTACCCCCTATTAGCTCAGGTGGGCAAAATATGGCCCCAGGGCCAGACGTGGCCATACTAACATTACCTTCAGCCTTTGACACAACTTCTAGAATATAAACTAAAAATCGAATTATCATTAAGTCTCAAAATAGGTATTTTAGCACCAGTACTCAGAGGACGTAATGTAATTTATATTTACTTTGTCATGGAGTCCTACTGTATGTCTTTTATGATGAGGAGAGCTGACAGAGAAAGCTGTGCCTTTCTGATAGACTGAAGAATCCCAGAGCAGTAACGCAGTGAAGGCACAGAGAGTCGAAGGAAAGCGGGGAATGCCAAAACAGGACGGACACAGTCGTGATTGTAGAAGCAAGACGGAGAATGGGGGCAGACAGGACTAAGAGGACTAACAGGGCTGATACAGACAGGGTGGACCCAGTGACAGAAACAAACCCAGTGTTACGATGTGGCGTGCAGATGAAGAACCCAATATATAGAGCCCAGTGAAGGCTCGGAAGAAGACAACTGGCAAAGCAGGATGAAAAGTAGAGGATGACAGTGATTGCCGAGGCAGGACAGAAGGAGAGGCTGACAGGCAGCAGGCAGGACTGATCTAGGAGGCGTAGACGAGTAGCGAGCACAGCTATCAAGGTTGATCCTGGCAGTGTGGCAACACTTTGCACAGGATTATAGGCGGCAGGTTCGGAAAAGTGCCTCTGGCCCGGTGCTTGATTAAAAGCAACAGGGTGCAGACGGACACAGTGATATCAAGACAGACGGAGAATCTCTATCGGACAGGATACAGGCCAAGTGTCCTTCTGAGATGCAGACTAGTAACACTGAGAGCACTACACAGGCCAGAAGGACGCTCAATGACAGAGCACCCGATAAGTAGCAGAGCAGGTTACAGATCCTGGGCTTCATGGAATTGGCACAATCGGGCCAAGTGAGTCCAAACAACAGCGGAAGGTGCTCGACTCCCCTTTTAAATGTGCCAAATTTCTGAGGAGACCGAGAGAAATGTGAGGTCTGGCTCGCCCAGAGAAAAAGATAACTTGTTTTTATTTTGTTCTGCATTATTCACCAAGAGGTCTCTCACTTCTAGTGGATGTCCTGGGACACACTTATTTTTAAAACTCAATGATTCAAAAGAATTTGTTTACTTGTTAAATGTTTAGCTTTAGTGGGCAGTAATATGCTCCTTTGTCAGACTTACGTTGATAAAACATTAATATTTCCCATTAGGCAACAAGGTGCAATTATTCTCAATGGTCATCTACTTCCAACTGTTTATGCTGGTGAGGGTCATAGCACAGCCGTAAACACACTAAAATACTCTCATTTGTTAGTGTTAATACTGAAAAATTGAATTCATGGTTTATTATATTTTCTGTGTAATATTTGTAATGCACAGATAGAGAAACGTTTATTTTAAAAATAAAACCACAAAACACAAACTAATACTATACAAAATACAAAAGGCTAATATTTACCAAGTATAGCAAGTACCAGATTTCTAAATTCAAATTCCTCCCGTCAAAACTCATTCAACGCATTTCAGTACTTAAACAGAGCAAGAAAGTTTATACCATATAAAAGTTTCCAAAGGCATACCTGTCAGCTAAACAGAAAAGAAAGATAAATCATAACTGGCAAACTCAAAGAAATAAAAGTATTTTCACAACTAATACAGCATCTTTCCTAATTTATTCAGAGTCAAATCAGTTCCAGACTAATAAGCTTCCTTCAATCAATAATGAATTTAAGTCAGATTCACTGCATTAGAGGAACACTCTCACCACCTCTTTGAACTACCTTTTGGTTCTCTTCTGTCCTCATATTAACTTGTTTAAATAATGTTTTTTTTATAAAAATAGTCTTAACATCTGATTGGTCAAAGATAACCCCTTATTTCTGATTGGTTAATGATAAAAACAATATACATTACAACCCTACAGGAAATGGTGTCGAGCAGACATGGTCACTCACTGTCCCCCTGGCTACAGGGAGATCATTGTGTCCTCTGGTAAAAGCCCCTCTATTACCTGGGGCAAAGACTCTGGGGGGATAATTGTGTGGTATAGAGAGGAGTTACAGCCTGTAAAGACAAGGAGTCATGACTTTGACTCAGAATAAGCAGACAAATCATCTGTACAGAAAAAGATTCCTGTGTGCAATCTACATTCCCCCTGGAATCCCAATATTACAGAGAGGAAATTCTCCACAGTCTCCACACCAAAATCTGCAACTTCCAGAGACACGGAAACATGCAGCTGTGTGGAAACCTCAACGCATGAACAGGCTTCACTGTCATGAGCTGGGCTTGTATATCGTCAACAGTAGGACCTGAGGGAACTCTTTAAGCAGGTTCACCTACAGCTCAGTTCTGGGGAGCAGCGTGGTGTACTATGCAGTTATTGATCTGGACCCTTTCTGTATTAGTGCCATCACTGTCAGGAAACAAACTGCTCTACATCAAGAGAGATGCACTGACTGCTGTATGACTTGAACCAGCCATACAGTTGAGACACAGCCCAGACAGATATCAAAACTGGGTAATGAAGAAATTCAGACACAATTAAGCACAATTCCTGTATCAAACCAACAAAACAGGCATGAATTTGGGTAAACAAAAACTAAATCACCTATTTCACAAACTAGCATCAAAATCAAAGCTAAAAAGAACAAAATGGAAAAAAACTACCTAAAAACAAAGGAAAAGAAAAAGGAATTGATACAGAGTGCAAAAACATCTGAAAAGCACTACAAAAATACAGACAACCACATAACACAGATCTGTGCCTCACTTACTGTAAGATGATAAAATATTACAAATGCATGTTCAAAAAGAAAACACACATAAACAAACAGCTTGCAGAAAATGAGAAGTTATTAAATCAAAACTGCTTCAGGAAGAAGTGGAACATTTTCAACAATAAAAAAACAAAATACAATTTTACTTATTTAAAATTTATTTTGAATATTTGTACCAAAAGCTCCCAAATACTAATGAATCAGACCAAAATATCATATATGAAAAACTCAAAATTGTGGAATTGGCTATCCATTACAACTAAGACTACTTGGACTCCCTGATCACTGAGCAGGAGCTAGTAGAAAAACTCCGGACCCTCCAGACCATGCAAGGTCTGTGGCAAGGATGGAGTCAACACTGTGGCCACTATGGAGTCAACAACGAGATGCTGAGACACAGAAGTTTGGAGTTGCAGCAATTCCTCCTCAAATTCTTCAACCTCATCCTGAAAGCTGGGTGTTTCCCCGAGGCCTGGAATCAAGGACCGATTACTCCTATTTATGAAAGACAGAAGGACTCGATCCCAGTAACTATCAGAGCATCTGTGTGAACAGTAACCTGGAGAAGGTGTTCTGCAATATCATGAATACACAAATACTGATCTTCCTTACTGAGCACAATGTCCTGACCTCTTTAGCTTTGTAACAGTTCACTGCACATCCGATCAGACTTACAACCTATGCACACTTATAGACTAACACATCCACCAGAAAGACAAAGGAATTTTTTTCCTTATTTTACTTCATACCCTATTGGCATGAAGTACTGTTTTAACTTCTCCAAAATGGCATACCGAGTAAAGTGTACGACGTAATTAAATCAATGTAATCAACTCAAAGACGTAATTAACAAATGTGCAGTGGAACTTGGGAACAAAAGGACAGAATTCTTCACTCAGAAGTGCAGGGTGAGACAGGGCTGCAACCTGAGTCCAACACTGTTTAATATCTAGGGCAGGGGTGGGGAACGTCCAGCCCGCGGTCCGTATAAGGCCCGCGAAATCATTTGGTCTGGCCCTGCCAAGGCAACCACAGGCGTAGAGATGGGCGATAATTCGATAACGATAATTATCGCGATATAATTTTCCTCTATATATATATTAACAAAAGTTCGATATATATGTTTCTGTTTCATGCGCACAAAATACTGCGCGAGTGCGCGTGTGTGTTGCTGACCGGGCAGCTAACAGATTTGTTTGATGTTTCTGCTGTTTGGCAAGTGTTGTGTTCTTAAAATAAAGAGGTGTTTAATTTACCAATTAACTGTCTGGTTTCTTCAACTTTCACTCAGAAGAAAAAATCTGCCTTTAAACTTGAAAGAAATAATGATTTGACATTTATCGTGATAATTATCGATATCGACTAATATGAAAATTTTTATCGTGATATCGTGATAACGTGACGGGACAGACACCCACGCTTCTCGTCGGCTGCCCGCGGCCCGTCTGCCTGTATTGCGGTGACTCGGAGGACAGTCAGTGCCAGGCAGGCTGGGAGTGTATACGTTGTGAAAGTGTTAACACACTGTGTTTTACGAACTGCGGGATGAAGTCAAGCAGTTCATGGAGATGAAGGGAAAACCTGTCAGGGAACTCAATGATAGCAAGTGGCTGTTTGATCGACTGCGCTCCAGACTGACCGACGCAAACCTGGAAAAGCAGTTGCAAGTAGCAACATCATCAATACCAGCTAACATCACACGCCTCACCAAAGAGAAGCAGTTCTAGCCATCACATTAGGGGTGAGTTAATTAAATGTTTGACCATATATAGCAGGCTAATTTTAAATTGATAATATTGTATGGCCCGCGAATGATGTTATAAATGTCCAAATGGCCCTTGGCAGAAAAAAGGTTCCCCACCCCTGATCTAGGGTATATCAATGAGATTGGAACAGTCTTATCCTCAGCACTTATCCTCATACTACATGACACAGAGATCATTCCTGCTCTACGCTGATGACCTGGTCCTGCTGTCACCCACAGAATAGGGACTGCAGCAGAGCCTGGCACTGCTGGAGCAGTTCTGTCATACCCAGGCATTGACAGTCAATCTGTCAAGACCACAGTCATAGTTTTCCAGCCAGAGAGCCATATCTCAGGGAAACAGGTACCACTTCACACTGAACAATACCACACTGGAACACACATCCAGCTACACATCCTTGGTCTGACTATCATCTGAGAGTTTCAACCTGGCATTGAAGGCAGTAAGGGAGAAGGCACTCAGGGTTTTCTATGCAGTAAAGAAGGGGGCTTTTCAACATTAACACCCCTACAAGAATCTGGCTTCATTTATTTAAATGGGATAAAAACATTTAACCATTCAAACCATAAAATGGGATAAACACCCAATAGAAACTCTGCACATGGAGTTCTGTAAAAGAAAAAATCTTCATATGCAGAGAAAAACAACAAACAACATGTGCAGGCCAGAATTAGGCCAATACCACTGCCAACCAACGTACAGAAGAGAGCAATAAAGTATTGGTGACATCTAAAGAGCGGTGACCAAATCTCCTACCACCACAAGGCCCTGCCGAGCCAACAGCTGAGCCCAAAAAAGAGTCCTCTGAGCTAGTTGGTCCAGAAGCTCACTGTCCCGAAACACTCCCAGCAGCCTCAGGACAGCACTGCTAAAGCACCACAAACCAGAATCAACCACATCACAGCACAGATTAAACAACAATATCTCATACACGGGGAAACATACACACAAACACAAAATAAACAGACGATGCACACTAGTTGAATATTTGACCAAGGTAAGAAACAAATATGGCAAAGAGAAACAGACCCTGACGAAGTATATACTCAGTGACCACAATCTTGCCATAGAAACTGGCTGCCCAGGGAGGACAGGTTGTGCTTCCACTGCCAGCAGTGGAGAAACAGAGACACTGTGCACTGTGCAAAATACTCTGGGATTAGACAAACATTCCTCCCTAAAATAACAAACCTAATCCCAGAATTCCCACACCTGCCAGAATCAGAACAGCTCCCAATCCTACTGGGAGAGGAGGGAGGGAACTCAACAGAGAACAAGCCCAGTCTGTGATCTCCTGTCACAGCCCGAGGAACAGTGATCCTGTCTTTCAATAATGTTCTATTTGTTATATGTTGTATGTAAAAGTCCTAAAACATTTTTGTATCGTAAATCTTGTATTGATTATATATACTTTGGCAACTTTGGTAAGTTGACAGTCATGCTAATAAAGCTGTTTGAATTTGAATGTGCTAACTTCCTGCTCGTGAAATATCAGAGAACCACTGAAAGTCTCCTTAATATAAGAACGTGGGATATCCAGCATGTAACAGATGAGAAAACAAGTTTTGCAAGGTATTGCAAAATGGTTTGTATTATTTAGACCCTAAGGTATATATTCAGGTTACTGAATCTCTTCATTAGGCTTATGGTAGAATTAAAAAAAATGGATTGATTAACAAATCAATCAATAAAGATCTGTAAAATGGCCACTATTGCACATAGATCAACTTATTCTCAGTATGAGGCTTTTAAAATAATAGTCATTACAAAAACACTTAGAACACATATGTGTGAATAGGACACAAGTACAAAGCTACTAAAATCATTTTAAGAGATAAAAAGGAAACCTCATATACAATGTTAAAAGACTTAAAAATGAGAGCAGGGGTGATTCTTTACTCAAGGCTATGTGGGAGTATCCAACTCTGGATTCCTTTAAGGAAAAGCTGCATGAGATCAAGGGATCAATACGTTAATGACAAAACAAGGTACTGTAGAAGCTGAATGGCCTCTTCTTATTTGTAACCTTTCTTTTGTCCTTATAGACTGATGAAATCAGACAAGCCCATAATAATTACCATCATTTTAATAAACTGACCATGCTTATCAGTTAGTCAAAGTCCACTCAATATCACAGCACTGTTGCTGTATATTCAAATTACATTTCAGTTTTGCTACTGTATATCTATGCGGCAACAATAACTATGCGTTCAGTGTGATAGTATGATCAACGGTATATTGTAAGCAAATAAATGAATTGCTGTTAACGCCTTAATCCATAGCTGTGTAGCTTCACAGAGTATTAAAGTTCACAAGCACACACTTAATTATCTGCTCACAATAACTATCGGGTCTTATCTACAGAACCAGATGAGCAGGCGTTCCTTTGAAAGTCTGTGCACTTCATTTTGCACAGTCCGCATTGTTGTTGGAAAGTAGAAAGACAGCCCTGCCAACCACGGCAAACACAAACATTGCTAGTTTTTAATGTGCAATTACTGTACACTGAATGACTAATTAATGAAAAAAAGCTCTGGGCATAGGAGGTGTAGACTTTTGAATCAACATGTGTTCCTGCGATGGCATTTTAAAGGCATTAATGAAATCCCTTTCTGTCAAATGTAGAACCTACACAGTACTTCACTGTTGGTGCTCAGAATAACAGCCGTTGACCTTGGTTCCAAATACCAACATGTTTCAAGCCCCCTGAGGAGCTCTGTCACGCCGATAAGCAATATTAATGTTCTAAATAGCTTCTGAATTCCATACAGACCTAAGACTCCGCCAGTATTCTTTTTACAGATTTCCTGAATCTCTGAAAAGGAATAACAGAATGTCATTTGGGATGTAATTTGCCCGTGCTATTGCTTATCTTGCCAGCACAACACGCTGAACAATTGCAACAGGAGAAAAGCAACATGGAGCAGAATGTTGTAATTCAACAAATTACAGAACATTCTTACAGAATAAGTGTTTCCAAAATTTCCATACACTTACCGCAACTTAATTTTTCTGTATTTGTCTCTAGCATGCATTAACGTTGCATTGCATAGAAAATGTCTGGCTTGTCATAGACAAGTCACACCTATGCAGAACTACTACTTCATATTTGTAACTCTGTTACAGCATTTTTGTGGATCTATAATGTTCATCGGTTGGCCTCATTCTTTTCAAGAAAGAAATGTAAAAAAACTAAAAAGGGCAATGTGACAGTTATACAATACTTGCCAGTTAGACTACAGGTAAGAGTGAGTATGATTATCCAAGAAAGTACAAGCCAGAGAAATTGAAGGAGCAGATGAAAGGAAAAAAAGATAAATCAGTTCAGATGATAGGATCTACTTATCTACATTCCCTTTTATCTCCTCTTGAAATAATAGATTCATATGGCAAGTATGAGGAGCTGCAAGACTTAAAAAACTGATTTCCAAGCTTGAAGTATATTGAAAACATGCATTTATATAATTCCATATTTTTGAAGATGGAACATTTCTAAAGGGCTTTTCAGAACAGTAATATTTTAACATAGATGTTTGGTATTCTAACTTTATAAAGAAAATACACCCCTTTAAACTAATTATGCATCTCCTACTCAGATATGCTTCTCTCTTTGACCTTAAGCAACTGGTTACAGAACTGAGCATTATGTTGCTGGTATGAAATTATTTTTTTTTGCATCCTGTATGTTCATAATCCACTTGCAAAACACTCAAGAGTATTGTTTCTACCTTTATCATATTCATCTCTTTTATACAATTCAAAACTCATCTTACAGGCCATTTTTCCTCATTATCTTTCCACACAAAGTTCAGTAATTTACAATACTTCCTTTATTTTTATTCAAAGGAACTGGACATTCAATAAAAGCTGTCAACCACACACTCTTTCGTTTTTAAATGGTTGCCTTGGGCACCATCTCCTCATTCAAGGCACCACAGCACACAAAATTCAGGGTCTGATAAAAATGAATAGTAATAATAGCGTCTAGACTTTGTGTGGGCCTAATTCTCTACATATTTTTAAGTCCTTATATTTCCTCTTCACCTCCCTTTCTAAATTAAACTTTTACTAGAGAGTGATTTGTCTTAAATGTCAAAAACAAAAAAACATCTCATCCCAATGTGATAAAAAACACTATTGGAACTTTGCTTAAATATATATATATACAGCATGATTTTCCCTATAAAGGAGAAAGTCTAACTGGTAACTGTCAGCATTCATGTCCTAGTTTAATGTTCATTAAGTGGACAAAAGAGAAAATATTTAATTGCTAGCAAAACGTGATTCAAAAGGATGTCACGTAGATCTGTATTAGCTTTTTAAAGAAACAAGAAAAAAAATAACTAAAGATTCAGTTTTTCACATGTTTGGCACTTGAAATAAAGCAAGAGATGGTTTGAAGGGAGCCTTAACTAAGAACAATAGCAATTCTGACTGTCAAAAACAAGAAATCTACTAAATAATAGGGCCGTACAATAAGAAATTAGAACTTTTCATGTCTTGCTGAATTTTTGCCCTTTCTGTTCTAAGATGAAATACATGTTGTCCTTGTAGTGGTTTATCAGTCCAAATGTAGGCCTGGTTAATTGGCCACAGTTTTACCAAAAAGAAAAATTATTGTGAATTTAGAACCACACAAGGGAATTTGAAAGTATTTCCTGTCCAAATCTAATAAAAATAGAAGAAACAGAATCATATCTAAGAGTGTATTACAGAAATGTGCATTAGCATATCAGTGGTGTTTTTCACATTTTATACTGTGTATTGAATACATTGTGTGCCTCAGAGATCACATTCTATAACAGTTTAAATAAAAAAATATATTATTTGTGCACACTCTGTGTGTGAATGAGAAAAGAATAACTTTAAACTGCTTGTTTTTTTTTCTACAGAACAGATTCACAGTTAAGATTTAATATTGATTTTACCGAATGCTCCACAAACAATAACTTGTCATACAGGACAGATACTTCTACAATCAATGCATTTTGTTTTTAAACATTATTGGAGCAGACTCCTTTCCCTGCTCATGAATAAGTCGTTTAACATATCAGCCCAGCATTATTTTAATTTCTATTTAAACAGGCATACAGTACCTTTTAGTATGACAACCAGCTATATTAAATGCTCATACTGTACACTGTAAAGGGTTTGCATAAGTACACTGTTCTTCTCTGCTCAAAAAGATATTATGATAGATTTCATGCTTCCAAAGTGACTTGACATTCAGTTATCCTGAAAAGCAGTCATTTTTTTATAGGCACTGATATAAAGAAAGAGCTCTGTGATCTTTAGCTTGCCATTTCTGGACTAGATCTATGTCATATTTGACCAAGAAAGTTTGCCAAAAAAACGGCCATACTCTGGCTTAGCTAACAATTTAGTGGTTGATTTAATTTAAAAAAAATACTAGTGGCTGCCAGTGGCCCTGGAAGTGGAAAAAATAAACTTAGCTTTGTTTCATCACACAACCGTTGCAGGCTTGCCTCCAGAGAAATTCTAGCCTTTCTTTTGTACATTTATGAAAAGTGAACATGAACACCATTAATCCCAGTAGGAAGTCCTGCAGACGCGACACTTCCAGTGCCAAAACAAGGCGCTTAATTAGTGTGCAGTTCCGGTCTGACGGTCAAGGTCTTGACCTTCCTGGGGGAATAATGAGCCAGGCAATGTTTAGGGCCTCATGCTATGACCTCAGCACACAACAACAGTGCCGATTGCAGCTTTAGACGTGCTAAACTGACAGATTCAGGTGACCGAACAGTGAACTGTACACTTGGCACAGAGAAGCTGAAATATTTTGCAGCACAGAGGGAACGGTCAAGTCTCTGTTTAGTGTCTTTTGTTTCCAGCTGGTGAAGCTAGATAGGATTGGTCAGTTCATCTTCTTACAGGAGAACTCAGGAAAACAACATCTGTAATGAGAGAAGACAGGAGAACTTTGAAGGCTGCCGCTTTCTCAGAAAAGCACTTGCTTTGAAAGTAAAAGCTGTGAATGTGTCATAGACTTTTAGGACTAAAATAAAATACATCCAGGAGACGAGCTTGGATTGCTTAGAAATGAAATTGCTAACATATGAAATAATTTTGAGAAGGTTACTATATTGTGAAATAATGCTTTAAAACCATTTTTATTGGTTTAAAAATGTAACTTTAGCCTAAGACATGAGGAAGCACTCCATTAAGGAAATACAAATGTACTCATACAATTATATCATGGATTTCCTCCATTGTTCTTTTGTTTCCTTACTATACAAAGTCTGTCTAAAGAAAGCCTCTTAGATGTTCATTTCAGGATGCTCTTGTTTAGTTTCTATAAAAGACTTACTGTATACATATGCAATTCATTCTTCACAACATGACGTTGCGACAAATTGTGCAAAAAGCAGGAGGTTTTGTTTTTAAGCTCTTTGTTTTAAGGAGGTTTTATTTTTAGGTATGTATGAAAACATACATACTTTGCTCTACTCTGTAGCACATCATTGTATCAGCATGTCTTCTTATGTATTCACGTGTATGAGTACATTTAAATGTTGAATATTAAAAATTTAAAAGTTAAAATCCCAATTATTTTCAGAATATCGCACTTCTATGTGCAGATGTATGATCATATAAAGCTGGAGAAACAGCCTTCTCCTTGATTTAACCCTAAACATAATCATAGTCTATAATTCTAAGATAAACCTAAAATACAAAGCAAGACTTAAAGCAAAAACTTATCGATCTTTAATCCTAACTACAGTATAAGCCCTGACAAATCCACTTTTTAAAACAAAAAATATTCAACAATGCGAGTTATCAGTTTGAATGCTTTTATCAAGAAATATTGATTACATGTATAGTTCTTCGCCAGCACAGTAGCACAGTGATTAGCTTTGCTGCTTCTTAGTGCTGGGGCCCTGGGTTCAATTCCAGACCTCAGGTATTATCTGTATGGGGTTTATATGTTCTCCCAGAGTTTGTGTGGGTTTCCTACAAGTGATCTGGTTTCCTCCCAGAGTCCAAAGACATACTGGTAAGTTAATTGGGTTCTGGGAAAATTGGTCCTGGTGTGAGAGTGTGTGTGCTTGCTTGCTGGAATAAGTTCTGGCTCCCCCACGACCCTGTAGTGGATAAAGAGGTTAGAAAATAGATGGATGGATAGTTCTTTCCATTGCATTTTACATTTAGGGGGGACCCACTTCATCTGTTAATGTGGCTCAATTTAGTACTAGCAGCAGAAACTGCTTTAGGCTAACATTTCTCTCATTTGTCGAACAACTTTAAAATAGTGCTCCTTCAGAAACAGAGGGTCAATGTGAAATTTTACTTTTCAAGGAGAAAGTTAAACAACAAGATGTCTTATATTTGCTTCTGTAAACATATCTTTAAAATGTGCACATAGCACACTACTGTACATTTTACTTGATAAACTGTAATTAAAAAGGTTTTTTTTTGCATGGAGCATCAGTGACACCCTGTGGCAACACAAAAACCCTGACAGGCCACTCATTACCGTGCAGTAATCCTGAGTAGCCCACTACACCAAGCCCTCCTCACATTTACCCAAATATAGTCAAGGAGAAATCCAACAATGATAAGCACTCTGTTACCACAGAAAATACAAAAGACAAAATGAATATAAAAAAACTACACATTTTGTTCAGTTTAGAAGATCAACTCGCTAATCCTTTTTAGATGTTAGTTTCCAAAATTCTGTCTGCTGAATGGCTTACACTTCACTGAGATTAGTCAGGCGTTCCACATTCCTGGATTTCATAAAAAGATAGTGCTTAACCATGCTCTTCCCAGATCTATAAGCTGCTCATAGGGACAAGGAACTGACAAGCTGTTCCTAGACCATGGTGTAACACATAAGCCATTCTTACATCTAAAGAATTAAAAGGGTAACTTCCTAAATTTTAATAAGGAATGTTGGAGGTTCCTTCCTAGAATGTCTGAGAATTGACTGTGTACTTCAATGTCGTATTAGTATTTAGAAATCAACCCCACCAAATCAGAAGATAATGCATGTAGATGCTGTGAGGAAAATAAGAACTGTAAAAACTTCTCCCAATTAATGTTACGAAATACATTGTATTAGTTGTTTTGTTTAGAAAAACTGAGTAACTGAAAACTTTGTTTTGCTTTTTTTCCCAAACATTTGCCTTAATGAAAGAAAATATTAATTAGCCGTTATATTTTAAAGAATAACCTCTAATTAAATTTCTACTTTATTTTCGCAAATGAGATGTTGTTGCTAGTGAAAACATTATATAAAGCAAATGACGCAGATTTCATGGCTTGTACCAGCAAAACAAACATCTTCATGAGCCTCACACAAAAGGGTATTTGTTGAGCTGATGTTGATGGATTTTGGAAAAAAAAATGTTGTTTTTTATAACAGTACTGCACGTGCACCTGGCTCTAGAAACATGTTCCTCCAACATTTTGCCTCCATAATTACAGAAGATCAATTCTCAGAGATGTTTGCAATTGAGTTGGCCAAATGAGCTTCATGTTCATGGTAAGTTTAAAAGCACAATACAATGTGAAACATCCAACATCACACAAGACTCCAAACAATAATGAATGGTCACAACTATACAAATCCCTGTATCACCTGGGAAGAAGTCAGAGCAATCAAAGAAAACCCATGCAAACAAGGAGAGAACATACGAACTCCACACAGATGGCACCCCAAAAATCAAACCCAGGACCCCAGAGCTGCAAGGCACCAATGTTAACCACTTTGCCACCGTGCAGCCCTATCCATATTCAGTGTAAGCAAATGATCAAATTGAAGCGCTTACAGTAAACACACAGCAGTTATGTTTATCATCAACATCACTACAGCCAGAATAATATAAACCAGAATACAGATGTTTTTTTTCATGTTAAAAGAACAGCAGGATATCAAACCCAGGCCCCAGGACTTTTGACAAACTCCAGTGACTGAAAACTGTACTTTCACTCCGACTGTAAGCAATTTGTTAAGACCGCTTTGAGTCTTTTCGGTAATTTCTACCATTTTATTTTGAGAATGTACAGTATTCCAATTTGTCAAATGTAATTTACCACAAAAACTCTTTTCGGCAACAAATATCTGCAATATAATTTCTTTTATACAGATTTATAATCTGAGTATCTGGCCGCACCACACTAGAATACTGCCATGTTCACCTGCCCTCATTAGATGTTTCTCAAACCGCTGTAAAAGATCTCTTCAACAAAGCAAACATATACGGCAAAGCAGACAGCCTTAGGCCAATGTTTTTTGTTTGTAATACTGTACAATAGCCTAATAAGATTACCTCCATCTCCATTCTGGTTAAAGCCTTCACCTCTAGTTATCAGCTCTTGAGATCTTTGTGAATTCAGACTTTAACCGCTTATTTCATGCATATAAAATTATAAATAAAATAACTAGATATTTTTATTGGCAGAGGGGTAAACCATACAGATCCTCTGGCATGTAAAAAGCAAAAACAGAAAGCTCCTTCCCAGAAGAAATTTTGTGACAGGGTTCAGTGCCCTTGCACTGAATAGGAATTATTCTTGAAGTAACAGTATATTAAAATAATGCCCACTAAAATTCAGCTACAGACACATTACATGTCATCTCTAAGGGCATTCAACCGAGACCCACAAAGACAGATTCTAGCTTTACAATCCATACAGTAAGTGAAAGTTTCAAGGTTTCATGTGTTCTGAGTTGCCACGGTGCTCCTCTATATAAAAGACACTCTTCAGACAAGCCGTCAGTGGTAATGGCTCACATTAAAGTTTTTTGGCTGGCTTTAATATAAATACACAAGGCCAGCAATAACATTCCCATATTTGCACAAGCCCTGAAAATATATATTTTAAACAGTATCCAGAACCACAAAATGTACCAGGTAAATTTCCAGCCTCACTGTACCAGTATGAAAATAGTTCGAATTGGACTGATAAAAGTCATGTAGCCGTAAAAATGGGAAAGTTCGTCCTTCTCAATGCACCACTATTGCAGAGCCAACTCAGTGACAGACAGCTTCTGTAGTGTGTAAAAAGAACAGAATCTTTAATAATGGAGTCAAAAGGTGTGAAACTAGAGTATTATTCTAAAACATTTATGTAACCTTACCAGAGTCTAGACAATACAGAACACAGTAATACATGTTTTCCTAATATTGAATAAGCTACCCTCTACTGTGAGCTCTCCGAGTCTGAATGAGCCTCACTGTCCTGAACTGCCTCCGCATGCGAAGCTCAAACCAGTGCTGCTCATGCTGTTTGGCCTACTATTGTATAGCTGTAATTTCACAGAAGCTCAATATGGCCAAAATATAAGTATTCAGAATAAGTTCATTTTGGTCAAGAGCTACCGAGAACATCAACCTGTTGAAGCCAATTCCCATGAGACGAGCTTATGGAGGAGCCATACCAGAGGAAGCTGAGGGGAGGGAAAGTTCAAGGGCCTGCTAGCTGAAGCTGGAGTGAGGGGTTTCCCAGGATAAGTTGCTATGCATCTCTAAAAGGTGTGTTTTGGTCCTCCTCACTACCTAGTGAAGCGGGGACTCGCCTGAAGATAGAACCAGGAGCAGAAAAGGCCATCAGCCGTAGGTATGTAAATGAAAGCTTCCACTTTGATAGAGCACATATAATAGTTCATATCTTCACCTTACTGCTCCCTCTTCCATTTGACTGTTGTCCTGTCCTTTTTTTATTTACAATTAGTAATTTCATGAAAAAAAACAACAGGAAAAGCATAACAGAGAATTGAATCTACCTATGGCATTTCAGTTGACTAAACAAAAACCTTTTTTGTAATTTCTCTCTTTCGCTGTCAGAGTTTCTGATTCTTCGTAAGCGACTCTTATCAAAAAGGATATCATGGCTGCAAGTGTAGGAGGGAGGAGATCCTTTTCCTTCACGCTGAAAGGAATGGCTTGAAAGTTTTCCCTGGAAAAGGGAGTCCTCTAGTTAACCCTCTAGTAGTTCATTTGGGAAGCCAAACAAATCTAGGTATTTGTTTTGTGGCTAGTGACATACGACTGAAATTAATTAATTATTTAAAAATAGTTGCAGCTTAGTAATAATTTATGGGTAAGATATTAGATTTCCTCACTTATTGCTAAAAAAATGGGAGATTTTTATTTATACTAGAAATAATTACGGTAGTGGTCTTTCTGCTTGTGTAACGTATAAAGATCTATCTACTTCCATCTGCTCAGATTGGACTTTTCATCCAGTTCACCTCAAATATCCATACTCACCCACACATTTTCTAACCACTTTGTCCAATCAAAGATCGCTGAGGAGCCAGAGCCTATCCCAGCAAGCAACGGGCACGAGGCAGGATACACCCTGGACAGAATGCCAGGCCATTGCTGGGCACACACACTCACACCAGGGCCAGTTCTCCCAGAAGCCAGTGAACCTGCCAGTACTGTATGTTTTTGGACTGTGGGAGGGAACCAGAACATTTATAAAAAAACATACAAACTCCACACAGATTGCACCTCAGGACCGCAGAGCTGTGAAGCAAGATTCCTGACCATTGAGCCACTGCACAATCCTACTCAAGTTCAGTGTAAGTAAATTATCAGTTTTAATATTGATGAACCTAATGAACATGAAAACATAAGAAAGGTTACAAACAAGAGAAGGAGACTTACTGGGCTTGTTTGCTTGCTAGTAGCAAACCGAACTGCAGATCTTGTGAAACAGAAAGAGGAAATGGAAAATGGAACTAATTACATAACGACTGTCATATTTCAGTGTTATGTTTTTAGCTGATGTGTGATTAGCATTCTGGCGCACTATGGCTGCCGTCGTATCATCCAGGTGGATGCTGCACAGTGGTGGTGGTGGAGGGGAGTCCCCATTACCTGTAAAGCACTTTGAGTGAAGTGTCCAGAAAAGCGCTATATAAAGCGCTATATAAGTGTAAGCAATTATTATTATTAATTTCATTTTTATAATTTTCAAACAGCAGTTGTTTTCACACTGCCCTCGAATTGGTAGTTCTTAATATTCTCTGCTTTTTTCCATTGACACCAGCACAAGATATGAAAATGCAAAGCACTCACAGATTTATATCAGACAGATGCAAGTGACAGGGTCAATACTAACACTAAAAAAGTGCTATGGTCAAGAAAGTCAAGGAAACCCTGTCTTATTACAACCCATCTCAACCAAGGAAAAGCCAATTTGCTGCAGTAACATGGGGAACCCTAGATCCATTTCATAGCACTTACTACTTCAAAATGAAATCAGCAGTTCTGGGACTGCATGGTCCAGCCTGCATGCCAAATGGGTAGATCCATTTCAGGAACCCCATTGGCTAGTTTCTCAGGCCTGTCCAGATGTATCTGGAAAACATTTTTAAACTGCTCTTTTTAACATTTTTTACATAAAAGGTGTACTATCTGTGGTGTCACTCAAAAATTTAAGGCAGACAAAAATAAGTTGACTCACTTTTCGAAATCTCAGTAGCTAACCGCCATCAAGCTTCTTTCAATTGAGCATAATTCTTTGCTCCAGGGAAGTCAGAAATGCACTGGGGGGTCTTATTTGTTTCTTTTTAGTCCAAAGTGAGCAAACCTGAAGCACAAGGAGCTTAAGTGCTGTATCTGGCTCGGGACTGAAGTGCATTACTGCCAGATTTTCAGGTTGCATAACAGGAAAGTTATCCTGACTCCAAGTCCACCAGCTGAAGCACTTAATGTCTGTTTATTCTGTAATGCCTCTGCCATTTAATATTTACTCTGGCTTAACACAGAATTAATACACGTCTTCTCCTCTCCTCTGTCTTATCACGTTAAATCTGATTTAAACCTGATTCAGAAATGAAAACTTTTTTTTTTGCTCTCACATGTACCACAGCTGCTTGTAGGTGCTCACCGAAATGTATTCTGCATTTCTGGAAGTACTATACGCTTGTTTCATCTTGCAGACACACAGTCCCTTTTTTTGCCCTTGAAGTATCGTAGCTGGTTAATATATCCCAGAGGATCTCCTGGGACAGAAGCACTTGCTGGACCACAACATGTACAATAAATGAGTTGAAGAATTTTACCAGAGTCAACAGCAATCCCCGGCTAGTTGCTACTGAATTTATAAAACTAACAGCTTTTTCTTCATGTCTATATGAAAGCTGATACTTTTTGCAATAAACCCTGACTGTTAGACCATGAAGAACAGAGCCCTGTCTGTAGCCCTAGAACACAGTGTACACAACTCTCAAGCCGTAAATTACACAAAGCTAAACCTGTTTATAAATCTACCTTCAAGATGGAATGTGCAGTATTTGCTCAGCTTGGCAATGACACCTCAGTTCATGGGCTGAAAATTGACTGGCCCTCGTTTATCGTCTTAGCCCAACCCATTGAAATTCTTTTTACAAGCTACCTGCCTGTGAAGAAACCTCCTGTTAGGAGGAATATGAAAAACAGCATTTTTTTTAACTGGGGATGAAATCTAATATGTGCCTCAAAAATAGGAAGTTTATTTTCCATCTTGGCATAGAAGCCTACCTTCCCTGAATCACATACAATATTGCTGCCAGACTGGTCAATATGTAACAGAAGCAGCTTCTCTTAAAGGGGGGTGGAGATGGGGTGTGGAGTAGGGTACCTTCATCGTCTTTTACACAGGTTTCAGCAATAAAATGTGTAAAGACTGAAACGTTTTTAAAAAAATAAACACAGTGGTGATACTAGATTAACTCCATTGGTTACTTTGCACTTATACTTTGATAAGCAATCAAAGACTAGCGATATGGTCAACATCTTCATGGTACTGGACTGAATACTGTAATCAAATGCTAAATATTCTATGTATGAAGCAATATTAAAAATGAGACGTGTTTTATTATCTGTCTGTATACGAGAGTATACGTACATATGGAGCTCTCTGACGCGACTCGACAGTTGTTGAACAGATACTGAAGTTAAATATCATGGGATTCAAGACTTCTTGGTTCAATTAAGAAAATACAACATTTTATTACTTGGATTCAACACTAGGCGGCACTGAAAATCTCTACAACTCAAAAGTCTGGAGTTTTTATACCGTATGCTTCCACACAGCAATATGTTGCATACTGCAAGCAGGGTATTCTATTTTTATTGCAGTAAATATAAATGTGAGCCATTGAGATTTTTTTCCTGAAATAAACCTAGTTGCTTTGCTTGTCCACTGTAATTTTAATCAGATTTTCAAAAGCCCTACGCACTCAGCACCAGAGTGATACCAGTTACCTTTTTTTAACAGAATCAAGCAACTCACAGGCAAAAACATACCAGCAAGCGAGTGGAATTCAATACTAATAAAATAAGCTATAAACGTCAAAACGACAAGAGAAGTTCGTAGAGGCATCATTCAGTGATCGCCAGTGTGGCCGGAGCCCCTGTATTTCACACTAACATCCATGATCACTTTTCAGTTAGCTAGTTATATTTCACTTCCATCTGTGCATAGCATTATCAAGAACAGCGTGAGAGAGGTTAGAATACATAAAACAGAAGGTCATACAACTGGCAGATGATAATCACAACATCACCTATTTCATGTAATAGGTATTCAGCATTACCGCATTCTTTGGTTTACCTCTTTATTACTTATTTACAGTACCAATGCACCTGCTACTGCAGTGAGTTGTGAACGAATTACCAGTTCTTAAAAAATCTGTACAACTTTAACTGCTGCACTGGCTTACCTTAGCTGTTGAGTCACTGCCGGAGCTAACAGATGTCATATTGCTTCTTACAGGCTCAGTAACTGTTGCTGCTTTAAAATACCCGACAGGAGAAGGAATGAATGATTGTTCCGTTTAGTCAGTTTGCTTCCCGGCGCAGCAACAACAGCACAACACGCTTCACCTAGGCAGCCGATCCTGCTTGGTACACCGAGAGTTTACTTTGCATTTGGAAATTAAAAAAAACTAAATATAAAACAATAATTATACATAGATTTTTGTTAATTGTAGCTGTAATTTTTAACGTAGAAAAATAATACTTTTGTTCCTATTATTGATTTTGTTTTCTTTTTCTTCAACTTAAATACATGATGATAGGACCTGACGTCGCGTTACCAGCTCTGCTGTACGTGACGTGCCCCAGCTTTCCCACGTGTTTGTCATGGCCGAAGCTGTAGTACAGTCCTGATTTGAACGACTGTAAAGTTTAGAAAATTTTAAAGTGTGTTTCGTTTCACAGACGCCATGGGGAAGTTAAACGTTGTAATTCTAAGGTACCTATCGAGAGATGATTTCCGGGTCCTTACTGCAGTAAGTACGGCTTAATGTCACTCGTTTCGTCATTGTAAGCACTGCCTTTGTGCAGTACTATTAACTACATGTAACTGTAGTGCACGGCCTACTCCTTAATTAGTTTAGGATTCGTGTTGTACTTCAGTCCTCTGAATTTATTATGAAATGGTCAAATTCAAGGTTTAACATTCATGACCTGGTAAAAAAAAATAACATTTACTTTTGCTGATCTTGGATGATATTAGGAGACGTATTGTCATTTTAATTGTTATTTCACAGGTGGAAATGGGCATGAAGAATCACGAAATAGTTCCTGTTAGTCTGATTGCATCCATTGCCTGTCTGAGACACGGAGGATGCAATAAGATCTTAAGAGAACTCGTCAAGCACAAGCTGGTTGTTTACGAACGCACCAAAAGTAAGCACTATTCTTCCTTTCCCCCAATAACGTGTCTGTTATACGAAATGAGCTTTTCCTTTTTGTTTATACAAAATGTTATGTTTCTGTGATGTTGGTTGATCAGCTGCTTACGTTGTTTCGGTTCCAGCTGTGCAAGGATACCGTTTGAACTATGGTGGATATGATTACCTGGCCTTAAAAACTCTGTCCGCCAGAGAAACACTCACCTCTGTTGGGAACCAAATGGGAGTTGGCAAGGAATCAGGTAGGGATGTGACTGATATTAGGGATAAACGTATACGAGGCTAGAACAATATGTGCATATGCAGTACAACATATTTTTTTTTCTTTAAAAATAAGATGCAAAGTTGTTATATGTAGGGTGGCTCTGTGGTGCAGGGTTAGCATTGTTGCCTTACAGTGTTTGGGCCCTGGGTTCAGTTGTGGACCTGGGGTGCTATCTGTGTGGAGTTTATATGTTCTCTCCATGTTCAAATGGGGTGCTCAGATTTCTTCCAACATCCCAAAGACATACTGGTAGGTTAACTGGCTTCTGGGAAATTCGGCCCTGGTGTGAGTTTGTTTGTGTCTATGTGTACCCTGCGATGGAATGGTGTCCTGTCCAGGGTATATCTGTTGCTTGCTGTGATAGGCTCCGGCTCCCCCTCAACCCTGAATTGGATGAAACGGTAAAGAAAATGGATGGCTGGAAGTGTATTTTGTCTCACTTTAAAATATAATCATTTATATATAAAAATGATGGTATATATAAAATATTTTAGTCATTTTTTAGTCATAAACTCTGTACACAAATAACATTAAAATTGTTTGTATTATTGTTGCGAATCTGTAATCTCCTAAATGCAAAATAGGTTTTTGTTGACTCTTCTCCAGCTGAAAGAGAGAAACAAACTTAATAAAGTTTCTCTGCACCAGAGTAAGTGAGCTGCATTTCTACTTACAGATGCAAAAAAGCAAATGAGCAAATAATTCTTATATGAAGTACATAAAAGGTAAATGATTAATTTTTGACACTGCTGAAACAACCATTAGAAACGGGGACTTGGGTTTAAAGTTTTTGGAAATTGAATGCGCTGTAATGAAATTATACATTTCATTTTGTAAATAAAGTTCCCTTCGGCTGTAAGAGCTCAGAGATCAGAAATTGATTAACATTGAAAACTCTGTATGTGGATTTCCGATAGATCAGAATCTAGTACATCGCCATTTGTTGCTTATGAAATAGTGTGCCAGATTCTGACACCGGTAAATTTAAATCTAGTAGCACTCACAGAGTCGCAATTTTGACACCACTATTTTGCGGCCAATTTATTGTTTTCTCTCAGATATCTACATTGTAGCAAACTCTGAAGAGGAACAGTTTGCTCTGAAACTCCACAGATTGGGCCGAACTTCATTCCGGAACCTGAAGAACAAGCGAGATTACCACAAACACAGGCACAAGATGTCCTGGCTTTATCTTTCCCGACTTTCTGCAATGAAGGAATTTGCATACATGAAGGTATGTAATGAAATAAAAAAATGTATAAAGCATTTATAATAGATTATCCTGTTTTGTACCATTTGGACAATTTGAATATTTTTGTGACCATATGTAAATCTAGTTCATTAGTCAAATACTTGTGTGTTCTTTATTATTTAAGTGTTAATATAATATTTACATAATTTTTGGTTTTTAAAATAAGAAAATAATTGAACCTAATACAGTGATACTCAAATGTAATGAGTGACCTTATGGACTAAAAGTTATCATACCTTCATCTGGTAAATGTGCCTCTTTAATTTTTTAATATAATCTGATTGAATACATAAGGTTACTAAAGTGTGGATACAAGTGTTTCTGCAAAAACATTCTGTGTAAACAGAGTTATATTATAAACACAACAAGATCATTGTTTATATAATCTGAGCATGAAAGCGTCTTACGCATGTCTGTGATATATAACTTACAAAGTTTAAGATGAGTCTATTTCAGAAAAGGCTTCATTCATGCCACTCACCCATATAGGCCATGCTTGTCTGGGAACCAGGATATTGTTGATGTATGAATAATGAGTTCCATTTCAGACATCACATTTTGTACATTTTTCAAAGTCGCTGTATGTTTCACAGTGGAATTCCTGCCTTACTGGCTGCTTGGTTTGGAAGGGCGGCCTGATCTAAGTGGTGTCTAAGTGGTATGATGAGTGTTCCACTTTCTAACGATGAATGTCACTTTTCCCGAAGTGATAAGTATCCTTTCAACCTGTTCCTGTCTGCCACTTAATCCCTTATTTATTTTGAAAGCTACTATGTTTTCATGGTCAATTTGTTGTATTGCTACAAGTTATGGCTTGAAATCCAAGATCTGTCTAAGGGAATTTAAAGCATTTGCTTGAAAGTCAAGTTACGCCACTTTGATTACACATAGATGGAGACCGTTACATTTTTGTGACTTTTCAGACTGTTCTTTTGCACCTTAACTGTTTTATAGTTGGCATAGCAAAGGAGCTGAGTACTTAATATTATAATTAAAATAATAATTATCTTAATATAATTCATCTTCATCCTATGAATTATATTAATTAATATTAAGGGGGGGGGGACAAAGTAATGTAGCCAATTCATAGAGGGGGATTATTAGGAGGCATGGGAAATTTGGCCAGGACGCCGGGGTTACACCCCTATTCTTTTTGAGAAACACCCTGGGATTTTTAATGACCACAGAGAGTCAGGACCTCGGTTTTACGTCTTATCCGAAAGACGGCGCTTGTTTACAGTATAGTGTCCCCATCACTATACTGGGGCATTAGGACCCACATGAACCGCAGGGTGAGCACCCCCTGCTGGCCTCACTAACACCTCTTCCAGCAGCAACCTTGGTTTTTCCCAGGAGGTCTCCCATCTAGATATCTTTATCTAATTCATAAATACTTAAATTATATTTGCTATCTTGACAACAGAAAGATGCAGACTTGTAGGGATTGTAAATTACTTTTGTCTGTGTGTCAATAATACAAATTTGGTCATCATGCCAGCTTTAGTTATGGCAGTGGCAGTGTTCAGGATTTCATGCACAATCCTTTTACACTTTGGGCTCTGTTTCAGGCTTTGTATGACAGAGGATTTCCAGTCCCCAAACCAATGGATTACAATAGACATGCTGTTGTGATGGAGCTCATTAATGGATACCCTTTGTAAGTATTAGGTGTTATTTGCTTACTCTAATCCTTTGCTTTAAAATATTAAGTATTGGAAGTTGTTTATTGGATTGTGTCTTTATTATACCTTATGAGTGGTTAAGAACATAAAGATGTTTCTAAAAAGGAGGCCATCTGCCCAAGAATCAGCTTCAACAATATAACTGGGAAGATTGATTCAGACTCAAAACCCTTTGTGTGCTTCGGTGCCTCCAATTCTCACCTTTAAGTGCATTTCCACTGTATCCTCTGGTTCATGTTTCACTCTCAATTCTGAAGTCCACTGAGTAGATTTTGTCAGTGCCTTAGAGAATTTTGACTCAGACACCCTTGTATGGACTACAAACATTCAGTTATTTTAGTCTAATATAGTAGGGGATTCATTTAAGCCTGCAAATGTATCTACTGTAGATGGTCTTCTTTGAACTGATTCCAGACAGCAATATCTTTTTTGTCTGTATGGTGACAAGAATTGTACTGTATATGTTTTCTTACCAGCACACTGTACATTTCCTAACCATCTATTTGCCTTTTTATTGCTTTCCCACATTGCCTAAAAGATTAAGAAAAACACATAAACATCCAAGTGGCTTCTCTAAGCGTATTGTTTCCCCATCCCAAATTTAGAAAGTTTGTTTCTGCTACCTGCATGTCCACATTAAATCATCTAGTCACGGCTGAGTTTTGTCTAAACCTTTAAATTTCCTCTGCTTCTGTTGTATTTGCTAATCCTGCTGGTAGATTCTGCATATATAACTAGTTTGAAAATCATACCAGAATCTAGATTGCTGATAGAAATTAGGGTGAGCAGTGGTACAGCACAGCTCACTGTGGTACTATACTAAATCTTCCTGATTTGAATATTTCCCCCTTCTCTGTACTTTGTTTTCTTTGAATCTTAAGTTATTCATTATCTTGGGTGACTAACACCTCAAATACGAGTATGAATCTTTTATAAGGAACTTACTCATTTTTCAAATATTTTTTTCTCCTGTTTCTGTCAGTTTGTATCCATTGCTGCTGTTGCTCGTTCAACCCACTTTAAGGCCTAGCTTTTGTAAATCCTTGATGAGTTTCCACTAGAGCCCTTTTCTTATTCAGACGAATAATTTTCTTATTCTAGTTTAGTTCTGATTATCATTCCAGTAACCTTATGTGTATTAAGAGTAATACTTATCTGTAATTGCATGGTTCGGTTATGGATGGAATTTTCCAGTCAGTGAGTATTATACTTGTGCCTGAGTTGAACTGAGATTAAATCACTCTTCCTGAATGGGATGCTTTTTCTTTGCATCTTAACTCCCACCCAAAACTGCTGCAATTTGTACTTCACAGTTGACTGGATAAATCAGTCTTTGCTTAGCTTAAGGACTGGTTAACCCATTATCTTCTGATAAGAAGCCCAGAGCCTTAACCACTATTTTAATAACTTTTCTTTTAAAAAGCTAGGTGAAGGTTAATTTTAGATTAGTAAACAGTTGTTTAGTAGGTCCAACCATCCTGACTGTTTCATAATTATGTTTAGAACAAAAATTTCATGAGTACTTTGGGTGTAACATTGTATTTGTTTTTGTAAAAACCTTGTACAGCACTTGTTTTTTTCATTTGTAATTCCCAGTCCCAGAATAGAACCTTCAGTAATTCTGACGCAGAAACACTTTTCAGTGTCTATCAGCAATATGTTTGTCATGTATGTCAGAAGCAGAGGAGTAGAATGTCACCCTAATCCCGATCCTTAAAAGTTCATTTGATAATTAGCAGGTAGACATAGTAAGTAAGGTGTTGTTTGCCGTAATGTATTTTACTTGAAAAGAATGAATTGCGAGAGATTAATTTTGAGTTGCCCTGTTGTAATATACTTGGATCTAGTAATCTAATAAATCTAGATCTAATAAATCTGAGAATAAGAATCCAGTAAATATTTAATGTCGTACTGAATTGAGTCTTAAGCTGCAAGAAATGTCCTGTTCCTATTTTAAAAAAAATCCGTTTTTGAAAGTTCTAACAGGAGGTAACAAAGACAAAAGCCTGCACCATGATTTGGTTTGGTTCAATTACCACTGTGAGAAAAACTCTTTATATTTTTTATCTTTATGGTTTATCTCCAGAGACTTTATTGTCTCAGATGAAAAGTACTTGGGGGGAGGGGGTCATATGCGCTTATTAATTCCAAAAAATCTTATTCGATAGCATCTAAAGCTCTATTTTGTACATGGGAAGACATTAAGTTGTCATGAAAACTTCAATGAGAAAAACACAGTGCTTTGTTTGTACAGCTGAAAGTGGAAGACAGTTTCAGGGCTGAAATGAAGTAAACTGTGACCTTCTCTTAATAGCCTGCCTGCACTTTAGAAGGCACTAGGTAGACCTGTGCCTGTGGGACATGGTTATTATTCTGAAAATGGCTAAAAAGGCATGGTTTCAATTTTTGGGGGAAATTGGAAACAACAGTATGTAAAATGGGAGTAACAGTCATTACTAATTTTCATTGCAATTACATGGTGGAGTAGCAGCTGTTTCTGTTTCACTGCACTCTAGTGGGGTCAGCTGTTAATAGAGATTTGGACAATTAAAAATGGATTATATTGAAGCAACCAAAACACACCCTTTGAGTGATGGATAATTTACAGTTTTTTGAGAGCTTTTCCAAAAGTATGTTACCAAAGACCTCAGGCAGCATTTGGTATTTTCATTAAAACAATCTAGTTAACTGTATTCAGTATTTTGTAAAGGGGTATTCTTGAAAAAACAATTTGGAAGGGGTGTCAATTTTACAATTTTCTTTTAAACTGAGGGTATAAAAATAATTCAAAATGCCAGGCAATAACAGCTTACTATACTAGTTTTCTTATGGCTTCTGACGTGGGTGTGTAGGATTGCACAGTTACTTCTTAATGCATTTACATGATCACCTTTTAAAGAAACAGCATTACACTTTGACATATTTTGTGTTGGTATCCAAATATGCTAACACTGCAGTTTATATTTTAATTATTTTAAGAAACTTTGAGCATCTGGAATAGGACACTTGTGCTAATACATTTTAGCATTAACATCTACCAGTTGATGTAAATGGTCCTTTGACATGATGAAATGACATAATGACTGAAATTACTTTTTTAAGATGCCAGGTGCGCCGTGTGGAAGATCCAGCTGGATTATATAGTGAAATAATGGACCTGGTTGTGAAACTCGCAAATCATGGCTTGATTCATGGAGATTTCAATGAGTTCAACCTCATGCTGGACGACAAAGATCATGTCACGATGATCGATTTCCCACAGATGGTGTCTACCTCCCATCAGAATGCAGAATGGTAATTTCTTTAATAAGCTTATCTGACATTAAAGGAAAGCCAGTATCCAAAAAAGTAGAATTTCCATACAATAACTTCTCTATGTCTTGGACATAAGAAGGTTTACAAATGACAGAAGAACTTTTGGCCCTTGCTTGTTTTGTTTTTAGGAGCTGAGTGATTTAAGGAGTTCGTTCAGCCATTTTAGCTTTGACAGCATGGCTGTGTAGCTCATTTCAGATCTGTTGATTGAAGAGGAACAATATACTGGAGTCCAGTAACTGAGTGTTACAGTTTCCATTTTGAAGTGATCCCCCATCCCCCAGTGGTCCAAGATTTCTTACTGTTTTCTGTTTCATTCTTTTAGGTATTTCAACCGAGATGTCAAATGCATTCGTGATTTCTTCACGAAACGTTTTGGCTATGAAAGTGAGCTTTATCCGACTTTTAACGATATCAGGTAATTTTAATGTATGAAATTTGGGAGAACCCACTGGAACCCAGAGATGTTCTTTTACATTTTTCTTCATGCCATTTGTTTTCTAAAATGCTCAAAAAGAAAAAGACATAAGAGTCACACCTGAAAAAAGCATTTAGTGTTTTTGCTGTTTATAAAGTGCACTATGTCAGTGCAATTTAATTAAAAGGTTAAGCAGAAACTATTTTTGAAAAGCTTCTTCAGTCACAGATGGGACCACCTGGGCTAAGGTGTGTTGGAACAACAGTACTTTATCTGCTGTGGCAAATAAAGATATTGCTCAGTCAGGTTGAGAAAAGTGCATAGACGTTCTTGGTAGCTTTAATACCACTTAGCAATGTTTTTGTGTTTGTTCACCTTTGTTCCAAATATGCACCATATAGTTAGGTTACAGGCTTCTATTACCATTCACACCAAAACTGGAATGCAGAGTGTGGCTGACCTAACTAAGTATGTCACCATTTCAAGTATTTGATGCTAATGCAGATAGTGTGCAGTTGAAGTCCAGTGGGTTTTACTAGCCTATTCCATTTTTTTCCATTTTGAATGTACTGATTACTAAGTCTGAAACAAAACTAGTGTTGAAGAGTTGCAGTATTGTTCACATTCTAGTGTAAATGTGGTACAAAATGTAAAAGAGTACCTGCTGTCATGCAACTAACACAGTAGGTGATCTTACAAATAATGTAAAATAAATCAACTTTATTCTCTCTTAACAAAATGCTGCTTTTCTACTTTAAATTTGGAGCATCCAAATAATCTAGGTACTGAACTTTTATGTTCTTGAAAATGCAACTGGTACTGTGTGCTTATTTATTAGAATTGGTGCAATCTGCTGTCAAAAACACTGAAGGTCCTAGTTTTCTTTGGGAATAATAGGGGTTACTTTTGTGTTTGGGTCCAGGAGAGAGGACTGTCTGGATGTGGAGATTTCTGCGAGTGGATACACCAAAGACATGCAGCTGGACGATGAGCTTCTCCACCCAGCTGGACCTGAGGAAGAGGACGATTCCACTGCCGCAGGCGAACAGCAGCCTTCAGCCCAGGATTCAGGCCTGGAGGCCTCAGAGCACAGTGGGGACACAGAAGTGCTGTCTTCACATAAAGCTGACGAGGCAGAAGTGCTGGAAGATTTGAATCCAAAATCTGAAGCCTCTGTGCATATGAATGAATTCCAACAGGCACTCCTGGAACTGGAGGGCCTGTCAGTCAGTGGGAGCAGTAAGACGGGCTCTGAACACAGCGCCTTTCAGATGGACAGCAGGCTTGAAAAATTCCAGCAATCTGGAGATGATGAGACAACTGCAGATAAAGAAAGTGAGGAGGATGAGAATGAAGATGAGTGTCCTGATTTGGTTGACCTTTCAGCAGCTAATAAAGAATACCGGCCTTTCAGGTACATAAATGTGTTTTGACATTTGTTAGGGAGATATAATAATGTACATACTTCACCTGGAGGGGACAGTGATGGTTCACAAAATTAATTTGTTGCCAGAAAAACAAAAATGTGTCCGCTAGCAGGTCTTAGTAAAACCTTCACATGCCTTTATGCTGTAACCCTCATCTAACCAAAAAATATTTTTTGTACAGTAATGAAAAAACAATATCCTGAAGAGCAGATTTGTTCTTTATGAGGTTCTGTCAGAGTGCTTGTTAATGCTGTATGTGTGATACTGTAAGCAAAGGTTACATAATCCTCATAGAGTGTTTAAGAGTATTTTATTGCTCAAGTAGAATGTTAAGAGGCTCTTGTGAAGTGAAATCTCACAGTCTGACTGAATAATTTCTGCCTTTCTAACAGAAATGAGGAGAGCATGCTTCACATTAATGAGCACAGACGAAGAACAACCAGCCTGACATCAGTGGGCAGCCTGGCAAGTTGTTCAACAATACCATCAGTAAGTACAAACCGTGGGGCTCAGCTCTAAACATCACAATGTTCCTCTCCTTCTTGTACTATTTTGTTTCTCCCTGTCAAACGTGTATAAGAAGCAGTATATTTGAAAGCGGCACGGTGTTACAGTGGCTGCTGTTGTTGCTTTGCAGTGCTGGATCCCTGGGTTTGATTCTTGATCTGGGCTGCTGTCTGCGTGGAGTTTGTACAGTATGTTCTCCTGTGTTGGGTTTCCTCCAAGTGCTCAGGTTTCCTCCCACAGTCCAAAAAGCTACTAGTGGATTAAATGAATTCTGGGTAAATTGACCCTAGGCGTGAGTGTATGCGTGTCTTTGTCTGTCGACAAAGGACTGGTGACCTGTCCAGGGTTAACTCTGTTTTTACCCCGTTGGCTCCCCCTTTACCAAAATGTGTTAAAGCTGTCAGGAAATGGATGGATGGGATATATTTGAACTAAGCTTCTGAAATGGAAAAAATTGCCCATTTTGGGAGAACATTAAATTCTTTTCTTTGTAAATATTAAGGGAAAAAAATGGATTCAAAGTGACTTGTGTTTTCCACATAAATAAGAGGTATTTGTTTAATTTTCCACCTTATTTATAAAGAACAAAGTATCAGAAGTAATGAGTAGCAGATCATTTTAAGTAAGCATGATGATGATCTCGTTAGTGGTTTTTCAACAGTTTTGGAATGTCTCTTATTTTACTTTAAGACAAAAAGTAATGGTTCTCAAAAATGTTATCGTTTACTTCAGATCTCAAAGCCAAAGGCTAATTCAAATGCTGTCTACTTGAAAAAGTATGTTGTATATAGAAACTGGAGAAATTTTAAATTTTGTGCTTGTATCGGTTTTTATGAGATTACAGTACACTGAATGTTGTTTGATTATACTCCAAATGTAAACTCGCGTGAAAGAAATTGAAATTCTAAACAGAACTAGACTGCCACCATGTGGCAAATAAATTACATAGCATTGATTAGGACAAAAATATTTTCTGTTTGGTATAACGGCTTATATTACTCATTGCAAAATGTTTATTTTTAAAAGCCAAGTTATGCATTAATTTTTAATGTTTAGTGCTTTCACCAAGTGAAATATTAATATCCTTTTGTTTTTAGCCCTGCCTTTAACTATTCAGATTTTGGCTAAAGTATTTTAAAAATATATTTTTAGATCCATAAAGTCCATTCTAATTCCACAGTGAATAGAACATTTTCTTCTTTATTTCAAAGGCATCTAATTTTGTCATTTCTGTGGGTCTTTTTTGTAATTATGAGCAGTCAGTCTTTGAACTTTTGTACATGATTTTCTGAAATCACATTTTGTATTAGATTTGAGGTAGCTTTGCACTTAGCCATACACCCTTGTCATCTGCATTGTCACAGTCCTAATAGGTCTCCCCAACATGCTTTTTGCCAAACACACATTAGTAACACAATCACAGTGGTGCTTTTTAATGTGTAAAAGGTCAATGCTGGAACTGCCAGGTTGGGATATTAAATGAAAAGTCTAATGCATTCTGTACCAGCGGGCCATTAATACAGCAGAAAGTAAAGGCAAAATCAATTGCTCTGGATGCAATCCATCATTACATCCTAGGATCTGATCATCACATGTGCACCCTGAGGAGCTAGCGCAGCTGGAAAATAAAAGGTCTATGGTCTGCGCTCTGTCTTTTCACATGGTTGCTCGGTATCGGGTTGCACGTGTTCCTGAAAGGGAGTAAATGTGGTCTTGAGAACAGGAGGTTGATGGTATGAGCTAGTATTGCCCACCTTAGTGGTATAAGATTTCCAGCATTATGCCTCAGTGCTTTGCCGTCTCAGACAGGTTTATTCTTGAGTATTGTGCTGAAGGGCACTCATATTGGGCATTTCATTTTCATACTCAACTTAATAACCTAGTAAATAACCAACTCAGGTTACATTTATCGATTTCCATGAAGCATTTCAGACAGAAGTTCTTCAGACATAGATTCCTTCTAAACTGTAGGTGCCAATGCTGGGTCACCTCAGCTGAGATGTTTAAAACGGTTGCAGTCTCTGTGGGTGGTGCAATTTTTATTGTAATATAAGTTAAGGGGTACACATGTTCATTTACTAAACCAGTTTGTTCATGGGTAGAAAAGTGTGTCCCATGTGAATTTTTAGTGTCCCATGTGAATTTTGAACTCATATCCTGTTGGTCAGATGGCTAGAGCCTAAACCACAATTCCACCCTCCTGTTCGTTTGTTCCCTACTTCGCCCCATTGTCAGTGTAGTTTGAATTTTTATGAAGGTCCCCTCAAGCTACTTATAAACTCCGAAAAAATTATTTACTATATATATGTTATGGACCATTCAGTTTGACAGAATCCTTAATGCCATTGCAGAAGACCAGGGTATAGCAATTCACATTCGCTTTATGAAAATGTACCCACTCCACTTTTCCTTTACAGGGAATCCAAATGCTCACTGAATTTGGTCCTTCTTTTTATAGGAGCTGGTGAAGCAGAAGGTAAAACAGCAGCTCTCGAAGCAACAGAAAGCAGCACAGCGAAGGCGTTTGCAGAAGGGAGAAGCCAGTGTGTACACAAAGGAGAGACGGGAGAATGTGCAAAATATTAAATGGAGTCTGGATGCTGCTTCCTTCTGGGGATGAACTACATCCTAAAAGATTTGTAGTATAATAATATTTCTTCCCACCTAGGAAGTTGGGAAGAAATATTATTAATGTTATGGTCATTTTGAGGTTCCAATCTATTCAAATCATGTCTAATAAATAAGTTTGTTTACTTATTTAACCTGACTGAATTTGTTTGAAAATGTTTTAGTCTGCTTTCAAGGGATACTAAACAAGGGTCAGATTGTCACCCTGTACTTCCATCATTAGTATATAACTAAGATTACAAACATGCTGTTTGGCCCATTTTGCTTATTACGTTTGCTAGTAGTCCAAGGATGTCATTCAGGGAGCTGTGAAACTGTTGCAACAGTGTGGTTAAATAGCATATTCTAGGCACAGACAGATTTGTGTGAAAAATAATACTGATTGCTCTCAGTCCTAAAATTATATCTTTTTACTTTACACTTGTGTCTCAGGGCACTTGTTTAAGAATTGATCCTGAATATTCAGTAATGCTTCTGTCATACTTTTAAATTTTAAATATTTGCATGCCCTCATTCAGAACGAAAGAAATTAAGTTCCTTCAGGCCAGTAATTATCGTTGTTGCTTTTCTTTGGACAGGTTCCAAAGCAATGGCATTTTTATCAAATGATGACCACATGTTTACCTTATATTCTGAATGATTTCACTTCTTTGTCTTTTATAACTTTTTTCAATGTATTTGTATTGTCCAGATTTTAAAATATCCTCATATTCTCTATATACAGTGAGTATCACTTAATTCAGAAGAGTGTTTATAATGTAAAATGGTAATGTATGCACACATGTAATACTCAGTATTTGTATGCTTTTATAAAGCATAAATTGGAATGTATTGTCAAAAGAATTTCACAATTACATTTACAATTACATAATTCACCTACAGTACATTTTGTGTCATAATAGTTATACAGCTATTTAAATATAAATTTAAAACATTTCTCTGCAGGGGATGAATTGTTATTTTTAGTGACATACCCTTCAGTTTGTTAGGTTTGCCTTCTTTAGGCTTCAGAATTTGAGTTGTGTACTTTTACCAGTGATGTAATTTAATGTCATTTAACTTGTAACTGAGAAAACTCTTCATCTGACAGAGATTACAAGGAGCTGGATTATGTTCATTTTTCCAAATTAAAGAACCCATTTCCAAGGGCCTTTTAAAGGCTGTGTTTGAAAGGCTTTACAGACTCCCAAGTCTGGCATCTCTCATGGGAGATGAGGAAGGGGATGTCGTTCATATCCCAGGGCCACTGGGAAGGGGCAGCACTGGGGCCCTGAGTTCGATTATGGACTTGGACTTGCTATCTGCATGCAGTTTGTACGTGTTCATGTGGGTGCTCCTGTTCCCCCCCCCCCCCTCCACAGTCCAAAACCGTACTGGTATGTTAATTGGCTTCTTGGAAAATTGGTCCAGGAGCGAGTGTGTGTGTGTTTTTGTCTGTGCCTGTATCTGTGTGTCTGCCCTGTGATTGACTGGCCTCTCGTCCAGGGATGGGTGCCCGTTGCTTTCCAGAATAGGATTTAGCTCCCCTGCAAACCAGAATTAGAAGAAGCAGTTAGAAAATGAATGGATGACCACTGAGACGAGAACTAAAAGACAGGTGGGTGCTAACAACAGGCTGTGTGGTACATGCAGTGACTTTGTCTGGATCTGTTCCATTGGTTTGTACGTTCTTAATATTTATGTGCTACCCTTTTCTGTTACAACTGACCACCACAGTATATCAAAACTAAGAATTGTTCTTGACCTGCTTTTTTGTACTTTTCTATGTTTTCTAGTCCTTTTAACTTCAAACACAAGTAACATTTTGGATGGTTTGGTTTTGATGTTTGCTGTCCTACGTATTTAACTATTGTCTGAATGTTTTTTATAAAGAGGATTACAAATGTTTGCTTTATGGAAGCAGTAATTCATTTTGAATTTTAGTAGTGTTTTGATTTTAAGCTGTGTATCCCAAAGTACATTAATGCCATGAAGTTCAACTTGAATATACGAGCCATACAAGTTAGAGGGTATGTTTCCCCAAAGCACCAAACAGAAACAAAACTGTAGAAAGCATGACATTTTTTCCTAACAGTCATATCAAATATGTGATATAAACTCCTGCTGAAATGAACATGAATGTCTTTTCATTAAAACATATTTACAAAGTCATCGAATCAGAAGGAGAACACTAAATTTGTAGTTTTCCTAGGTAATGAGACCTAACAACAGTTATTCTTAAGGGTCTCAAATTTGTCTGCATTCACTTGAAGTCGGTATTACAAGGGCAATAATACAGGGAACAATCAGCTTGACTAGATTTTGAACAACTCTCCAGCAGAAGGTGAAACCAAGAACTTTTTTCTTCTTCATCTCTTTAGGTGAGGAGTGCCACCAATCAGTCCCCAGCTTATACACAATTGGTTCATTATCAGTCTTGTATCCAGAATTCTCTCCACCAATTTTGCTATCTGACCCATGAAGCCCATATAGTCGGCAGCAGGCCTACAGCTGCGTATCATGTCATGAAGGGTCAGACTACAGGTTTACACTGAGACCAAGCTGGTTGTGTCCCGTTTACATTTCAGCTCCAGGAGTTTTAAACAAAAGGCACTTTATGCAGGAAGTTCTAAGGTTATGTCAACACTTTCCTGCTCAATCTTGATAAATAGTCCTTTATTTAATGGATGAGATGAGTGACTTTTTTTTTTAAGGTAGAAGGAAGACCAAGGGAATTGAGAGTAGAACTGTTTAAAGATGTGTTTTAAGAAGTAACAAAAAACAAGAGAAGACCTGTTCTGATTTTGTTGGGTTTTTTTGGTTTTCATTCTGATTTTAACAGAGTTTTTTTTTGTAAATAAAAATTGGTACCAGCTAATTTGTTCTTCATTTTTAAATTAAGTGGAACCTTTTAAAGAGCAAGTATGACATAAGGATATTGGCAAAAAGTTAAGAGACCAATATTCAGGCTTTGCAGATGTTCCAAAATACTACTTGGGAAGAAGAAGAGCAGTGTTTATTTGAGAAGAACAATTAAGAGACTTAAAATAATTAAAATGTATATAACTCAGCCTGTGATAATGTATATAAATTCCAAATAACAACTGTGTAGTACATCAATTGTATAGCTTGTAATGCTACAAATGTGAACACTTGGAAGGGGTTAAAAACTAAAATTTTCTCCTTTTAAAAGCTGATATTACGTAAGAAATGTAAGAATGCTAAGGATTTCTGTGTTCATAGAATAGTTTCTAAATAGCTCTGAATATCGTAGGATGCAAAATAACGGGGACTTGTATGCTATAACTGAAATCTTATGCCCCATCCTTTACAAATTAAGTGCTTAAAGATGCAAATTAGATAGAAAAAAAATTTTCAGGGCACAGTTCTACCAAAATATTTGCTCTGTAATAAAAATTAACTAAAATGGATACTTAAAACTACAACACTCCCTTGTAACTTAAAGCATAGCCTGATTGCTTTTCCTGACTTCATTCCAAAACCTCCCCAGTAAGGTCTAAGTCTATATCCAAAACTCATCAAATCATATTGTGGGAGATTATTCATACCTGGTCATACTGAATCTCAGATCCAGCACCATATTGTGTAACATACAGTTAGAAGACCAATGTTAATGTTAATTTAAAATAAAGTTTCAAATGATATTTTTAAGTGATGCTATACCCCACTTTACAGCAATGTCATGATATGAAAAACATGTTGGGTGATAATGTGCGTTTGAATAATGATAGGCTTAAAATGCCAAACAAGAAGGATTCTAGAAGAATAAGACATACAAGTAAACATTGGTTTATCATCTACAATATAATGGGGCAAAATGTATAAGATGTGCATTACCCCACTTAAAATAAGATGATGAGTAGATTAACTTCTGTTAAATGTGCAAATTGAATTATTATGTTTTAAAAATGGGAAATATAGCAGTAATGAGAGTACACACATTTTATTCAGTAAATCAAGCTAACTGTAAGGTGTACCTTAAGAATGAATTTGTGTAGGTTTAATGGGTATCAGGTATTAAGAGCTGAGATTATCCTTTAAAAACTGCCTTACAACACAATTATCCTTTGCTTGTCATTGTGCTCACAGCAGAGAAGGGTGCCCTTAACAAAGAATGGAGAAGGATGAAAGGTCTCAGAGGCAGCTGTATCCAGAAAGGAAATCCTTGAACCAATGTAGTACTATTGGGCTGGCATAGTGATTAGTATTGCTGCCAAGCAGCAGTAAGACCCTGGGTTAAATTCCCTCTATGTGGAGTTTGCATGTTCTCCCCAAGTTCATGTGGGTTTCCTCAGGGTGCTCTGGGGTTTCATCCCACAGTCCAAAGACCTGCTAGCAGGTTATTTTTTCCATACAAAATACTCCTGTTGTGAGATTGTGAGTGTTTGTGTCTGTGTGTGCCCTTTGATGGACTGGCATACTTTCCAGGTTGTATCCTGCCTGCGCCCAGTGCTTCCCAAAATAAGTTCTGGGCCACCATAGCCCTGAATTGGATAAGCACTTATTGTTTCCTGAATCTTTTATTTTCAGGCTTCTTTGCATGTCTTAAGCTATGAGGTATCAACAAGTTTTGACATTTCAGAGTACTGTAAAACTTGCATTAGCTAATGACCTTTAAGGCACATTTTTGGGGTAATAAATAATTGTACTTTTCATTTTAACAGTGCACATACAGTGCTAATGTATGTATCTAGTATATATGTAAAAATATATTTCATATCAAATTTTATGGATTTTTAATAAACTTAAAATCTGCTAATTTAGCTTAAGATGCGAACAAGAAGTTATACAGTATCTTAGGATGCAACACATTTTCCTTTCCTAACAGTATGCTAATGATTTCTCTTACACATATCGTGAGGAACTTTTATATAAGTAACTACAATACCACCTTACTTACATTGTAAGGCACATATTACAGAAAGGCGTTTGACATTCATCTTACAGGTATGTGTACAGTATGTTTAAGATCAACTAGTAACTGAGATCCAAAGAAAAATTTTATGTTCATGGTTTCACTGAAGTGAAACATCACAATTTGAAATGTTGAGCATATAATAAGCTGTTTAAAGTGGCAGTTCCCATTCCAAGTCCTATGGACCTACATGCCTGCCAGCTTTCTTTACTTACTGTAATTGAACTTTTAACTGAGTTGCATGATTGGAGCCTTTGAAATGGAATACCTGCTCAAACATTAGAGATGTTGACTTGCTTATTGAGACGTAGTAGATGAAAGGCAATGTCCAACTTGTTTAAGGGCTTAAACGTCAATGCTTCAAATGAATTCTCTTAATTAATTATTTTAAATTAAGGAGAGACATACCCTGGTGTAGAAGAGAAAACAGATGAACATGACATAGTGATAAGGCTAGACAGCAGGACAGGTGATCTATGAGTGTAATATGTTGATGCTTCATCATCTGTAAAATATTCAACAGCATGTTGACTTAAAAAGTAAAAAAGGTGTATGGACGTGAATGTTCCCTTCCACGTAATGTTGCATCAACTTATTTAATTGATCTTTAATTAATCTTCTTTTCTCAAGTCCATTTTGCTTTACTCAAGTTCTATAAATCAAGTACAATTCATACATGGAATTGAAAAGATGTTATGGACTTTCATCTACAGTAAAAAGAGATCTTAATGATTCTTTTAAGTAGGTTCACGTTTTTAAATTACGGTATTCCTTTCGAACAAAAATAAATCCACAGGTTTATTGCATGCCAATTAGAAAATAGAATACAGAAAATGGGTCAAATAAAAATGACTCAAGGCAGTCAAATATATAGTAAATTACTAAAGTACTGCATTGTTAAACATGTGGAAAGTGAGTTTTTTTTTAATTTACCCAACCTGTAGAAGTACTTTAAACCTAATAGCATTTAAAGTTAGGAACACATTTTTCTTTCATGAAGCTAAAAATGCTAATCGTAACATATCCCTAATCCCAACAGATCAGCTGTTATTCAGGAGGTCATTCATACAGCAAAAATGTGTCTTTATTCTTGGTGTTGAAATTCTGTTATGGCACTGCTACAGAGATACAGTACTGGTACGAAGTTTGAAGTTCATGATGTGCTGATCAAAGACATTCATTTTTCTAGCACATTAATTTGAGGACACTGTGTGCTCAATTAGCACTAAAGCCACTTAGCTCATCGGAACTATTGAGAGTTACTGAAGCTTCATCTCAATCACAGTCTGCAATGTCTTTCACAGCAGCTTGACCTCAGCTTTCGTTTGTCATGCTTTGGAGTGTTTTGTGAAGTTCCACTGTACTCTTCCAGAATGTAAAGTAGTCTGGTGGATGACGTATTGAACATATTTTTTTCGGCACGATCTGAAATTCTATTGTAAAGGGTGGTCCACCCAGTAAAGATGCTTGCCTGAGCACAGGTTGAGCTCTATGACCCTGACATTCTGGGATAGATGCTAGTCTAGATCTAGTATGTCACTAGCCAATTGTTACTGGGTGGCCCACAATGACCTGAGCACCGCTGAGCTGAGGGCTGGATTGGTCCAGCAGGGTGTTCTGGGTTCTCAGCTGTGCAGTGACTCCTCCAGGTGCTTGAAGGCCTGTGGTCATACCAGAACTGCTTCATACTAGAAAAATGTTGGTTTCAAGGTGGGTGGGTAGGAGGAGTCTGTCTATACTTATAAGATAAGAGATCACTTTATTTGCCATATAAAATTTATTGTATTAGGAATTTCTCTTTTAACATACCCCAGGTTGCTCTCCATGAGACACACAGGTGCACAGACAGGGAGAGAGAAGCTTGGGGTCAGAGCACAGAGTTAGCTATTTATACGGCACCCCTGGAGTAGCTGGGGTTAAGGGCCTTGCTCGGGGGCCCAACAGAGTAGGATTCCTCTGCCAGTCACAGGATTTGAATCGGCAACCTTCCAGCCACAGTCGCAGATCCTTAGCCACAATGCCACCACTCTGCCTGATGCAGTATAAGAGTAAGTGTAAAGATTATTACACTGCCTCTTATTCTTAGTGGGTATAACTAAAATTATTGATAATTATTTTACATTACAATTTTGCAGCTTACTGAAGTTATCAAAGGAGTTCAGATTAATAAAACATCTTGCATATGCAGAACTAGAAGGACTTTCAGATGTCAAAGGAGTGTAGGAGGGGATTATTTTTGTGGTGAATGGACACATGGGGTAGTCATATGGTTTGTGTTTAAGTGAGATTTAAACAATGTTATTTCCTCTGCAGGCTGATTTGACAGAGTGTTTTGTCATACGTAAAAGGCAGAACTGTTTAATTCCAGTGAAAACATGCACATGTTCCTTCTTTGCTTGAAAGCATTAACACTCTTTCCTCTGAAGAGTTTGTTTTTTCTTTCCTTTCCTCCTTTCATCTTGCTTGAGTGACAGGTTTGTCGGGTCAGATTTGCATTTTTGAAGCTGCACATTGGGATGTCCGCTGTTTCACAGTACTGTTCCAGTTGATGACATTGCCATGTAATCTACGGGTTTTAATCTTCAGTGAATTTAATTAAATTTGAATGCATGTTAATGAAAGAAATCAGAAAAAAAAATGAGTTATGAATACGTTAAAGTATACAATATGTCTGATCCTGAAATAATAAAGCTTTTCAAGTGCTGCTACCTGCACAAATATAAAACCTGCCAATTTAGCTTCATTAGTGGACTCGCCAAATAACTTCCTCCACAGCAGCTACTGTAACCCCCCCCCCCAATCGCACACTTGCTGATCTAGCTTGGTCTCAAACTCTGGGCTTCTTAAACTTGAATGAGGAAATTAAAAAAAAAAGATTGCACACCCCAACTTTAAAAAAAGCCATTTAAAGAGCAGGATGCCCACTCACAACTCCATTGTCGTTTTTTTGCAGAAATGTCAACACAGCTTAGTAAACTGAGAGTTAAACAAAAGTTAAAAGAAGAAGTTTAAACTTATTCAACCTTCCCACATTTAAAACATCATGGGTCTTGTTGTTGGGAGCAGCATGGTGGCACATTAGTTGGTATTGCTGCCTCACCCTGGGGCCCTGGGTTCATCTGTGTGCAGTTTGTAGTATGTACTCCCCATATTCATCTGAGTTTCCTTTGAGTGCTCTGGTTTCCTCCCGCTGTGTTTATATCTGTGTGCACTCTGCAATGGACTGGCAACCCATCCACTGTGTATCATACACCTTGAACCTGTAGCTCGCCAGCATAGGCTCCTGCTCCCTTGTGACCCTGTATTGAATGTGGTTATTAAATGGATGGAAGGGCTACCTGGTTAGTTGCTTACACTTCTCATTTTCACAATCCTCCCTCCACCTTAGGAAAGATCACTTTATTAGCCATATACAATTTTTCTTTTCTTATACCCCAGCTTGCTCTCCGTGAGACACACAGTGCTGTCTCCGTGAGACACACAGACAGGGAGAGAAGCTTGGGGTCAGTGTGCAGGGTCAGCCATTTATACAGCACCCCTGAAAGTTAAGGGGCTTTGCTCAGGGGCTCAATGGAGTAGGATTCCTCTGGCGGCTGCAGGATTTGAACCGGCAAACTTCCAGCCACAGGCGCAGATCCTTAGCCACAGCCCCACCGCACCTCCCTGTCTTCACTCTTGCAGCAGCAACTCCCAAACTCATCCTTCAGTAGAGGAAAGGGGTCTGATAACTATGTCCTTGCAGACAGCTTGGTGTTCTCCTGGGTGAATTATATCTATAAAGCTCACTGTTCAAATCATGCCTTATCCTCAGTGAGGGTTTGACCCAACTACAGGAATTACAACACAGTATTGAGTGCTGTTTTTTTCTTTGTTTTTAAACTTTAATTAAAACCACTAGTGTACTTGTACAAAATCTTATTGTAAATGACAAAAATGCAATGTTCTTTGTAGGGGGAGTGACTAATTTATAGTACAGTTTAAATGACAAAAATGCAATGTTCTTTGTAGAGGGAGTGACTAATTTATAGTACAGTTTAAATGACAAAAATGCAATACCCTTTGTAGGAGGAGTGACTTATTTATAGTTCATTTTCTTAATGCTAGAACAAAATTAGTTCCAAATTTTTAGATTAAAAGCATAACATCCATTTCACATATTTGACTTCCTCTAGCTGTGATCTTCTGAAGGGCTGTTAGACCTATAGAACGGGGTAGTGCGAGGTTATTGCAGCACACCAAGCGCTGAGAGCCATGTAGCCTGTAAGACACTCATTAATACAAAGTACTTCTCTCAGTTCCCAAGCTGGACTGACAAAACAAGTGGCAGTTCCATAAAAAGGGTTTTTCTCATGAATTAAAAGGGATTAGAGATTGGGGTGTTCTCATACTCAGAGACAAATGAAAAGCATAAAGCAGAAGTATTAAAGAGATGAGGAGAAAGAAGTGGGAGACTAAAGAAGGGATCAAATGAGGTGGAGTCTTAGAATTTTGCACTTCTAAAGAGATAACGAATGCTGTTTGCTAACCATTTATCCAAAGAACTGATTAATAGTATAGCATAGATTCTCCCTGGTGACACAACTCAGCAACAATTTAGTTAAGTGCTCTGAAACAAAGTACAAGTGAAACCAAGTGCTGTTTCTCTGACCTACAAATACCTTTTACTCACAGCCAGATTACAGAAACAACTTGAAAGAGGTAGAGTACAAAATAGAATTCTAAAACCAAATCACTAATTTTATAAATAATACTGAATACCCCATAACAAAAAAAAAATCTGGTATTGTATATACTGTATTACCCACAATGACACCTTTGTATTTCTAGGAGTCTTTAAGGTAAGGTAGGGCCCCATGGATGAATGACAGCCAGTCTTAACACATCTGATGTAACACTAATAAAGACATTAATATAATTTTTCTAATTACAAAATTACAGCAAAAATGCTGTAAAGGAGCAATCAGACAAAGAAGCTATTCAACAACAAGGGGTAAAAGAACACCAAATTAGCGACTACATATCTCAGAACAAAAACTACTGGCACTCCTTAATGGCTTTGGCTTAGCCTGTATTTGGTTTTGATCATGTGCACAGTAAAGGGTAGTACATCGGGTTTGCATTTCAAGGATAATTGATGAGAGGCTTGGGATGTAATTCATGTAAGGATTTGCTACTGATGAAATCAGGTACTATGATTTTATGGAAAATTGGTTTGCACACAATTCAGGACAAGGGAAATACTGGATCATACCTGGAAAGGATAAAGCATAAAGAGGACAGGTTTCATTCATCATTCCTTGAAACAATCTTTGGTCTGTATCATGTCAACAAGTTGGCACCATTTTTAGCACAATACGAAAACACCGCTGAAGAGGTACGGACTTGCATTTTAATTAAGCTCCCACTTGCCTTTCCTCACATTCCAGGATTTCATTTTCATATGTATTCCTCTTCTTTGAACCTTTAGCCAAGTTTTCTGTTACAGAAACCATTTTTATAAAAGCCAGCTATTGTTTCAAAACCCTTGGCTCATCAGAGGCAAAAATCAAATAAACCACTGTCATTTTCTGACAATAAGCACATTTCAGCTCTCTGCACGTATTTCACATGAAAACACCCAGACAGACTGAATGGGAAAAGTTATTGTATTTCAAGACAATAAAACTGTTCTTTAATTGTTATTTTCTGAGTATTTTTCAAATTCATACCTGTAATCTCCCCAAAGGAAAGGAAGAGTTTTTATTTGCCTTGTCTGCTATACTTTTTAAGTTTCTTTACCTCTGCTGGAAGTGTTTTTTTATGTTATACTGGTAGAAGGTTCCAGATTAGTATTTATTTCAATTGAGAAAAAACTAATTCTGTTCTTTTTCATGTGTGCCTTGTAAGATTTTTGCATTTAAACAAACTCCACAAACTTCTCCTAAGCCTTCAGTGTCAAAGAGGAACTATGCCAGTAAAAGGCAAAAGACTCTATTCCCAGATTCCTGCTTTCTATTAATCCTTTATCATGTTACTTTAAGACATGCAGTATGTGAGAGCCTTGCTTTGTTGCAGCCTATACATATGTGGCAACTGCTGACTCCAAACAAGTCTGAAAGCAGGGACTGCATTCCTGGGACAGGATTTAACTGGAAGGTTTAGGTAGCCAGTGGGTGTGCTTAATAGGATGGAGAAGAGAGAGTGAAGTATGTCGACCAGCCTCCCAGCTAATTAGTTCACCACTTAACAAAGGTAAGCCAGCAATGGAGGAGGACCCCTGGGGCCAGCTTCAAATCCTGCTCTGTGCTTGAATGGCAGATGAAAAAAAAGAGAAAGAGAGAGAAAAAAAAGACAGATTCCTTGCATTTATTCACACTGGATGTGAGGATGGGCACAAGTTCAATAAATGTTCTGCGCTCCCAAAGGCATGAGGACACTGTCTGGTTGTATCTGGGAAAGAAGGATCTGGAGATGGACAGTGTTTTGGAGTCTTTGGAGGAGATAGTCTCTCGGGTGCTTCCTAACACAGACTCGAGCAGTGTCTTCAAGGATCGTGAGTACCATTCACTTGCTAATAATATACACCACATTGTTAGCAGCTGGTGCTGTCCTCCAAATTAAATTGCACATGAGGTACTTGTGCACATGTTTCGGATTCTGATTTGTATATCTTTAAGCTTTTCTTAAATCAAACAGTATGGGGCTGTTATCTGTGTTATAAAGAATAAAAATGTCAGCTTTTACAATGTCGGAATTTATTTGCATACTCTGAGAAGTTACATTTATTTTAGATTACGCGATAAAGCAGTAAGAAAATTTGACAGTGCTTTTTTCTAAAAGTATTTGTCTTAAGTACTTTCAAGAACTTCATGAAGCTTTAGGAAATGTCATTTAAGATGCGCTGAGAAGCGTAAATTCAATTCTAGTAATTCCTGCAATGTTTAATTTCCATTTAATCAGTGGCTGGAAAAATACTACAAAACAAATTTATAGGGAATTTCCCGCAAGCTTGTAATTATATTTTCTTTTGTAAATCTGTACAATATATCTTTTTTCAAATGTATATTTGAATTATTTTAAATATGTTGTTTTATTCAATACATTTCACAAAATGTTATTTATTTTCATTGTGACTAAGTGTATAATTACATATTCGTTAAATTGAAATGAAATTATCTTATTTATTCTAATTCTAAAGTTTTTTAACAGTTTAAAGTCACCTTAAATGTGTTAAAATACAATTGGTTTTATAAATATTTTTATGTATTTTGCATTTTTTCAAATTAATTTATTGAAAAATATAACGTAAATAAAACAGATAAAAATGAAGACCTTCATATCAAAGTTTGTCTTTCCTTTTCAGGATTCCTAAATTATGCTCTTATCTGAGCTGCTTATAATAAATGACAATAAAAGAAAACAAGATAGGTAGCAGTATTATTGTGTTTCAAGTGGAAAATAGCAAACCCAAAGAGTTAAGTTACTATGTCCCTTACTCTGCAGAATTTCAATCAACATATACTGAAGTCTAGTCTGCATCACTATAGTTAATCCCTTTTCTTTTAAACACTGTTACTTCATACCATTGAATTTTAATTTATGGCAGGTGCTTTTAAAAACTTTTTTCAAATGTATAGTATCAAATATCAATTTAATATTTCATTTGGTTTTAGGATTTTTCCTGTGCAGTGTTACGTAGCTGTCTTCACACTGTAAGTCATACTTTAGCATGGGGATTTTGATTATACAACCATGCCTTAAGCTATGCACTTCTATACACCTCTTTCAGTGCAGTACATTACAAGGAAGCTGATCTTTTATTCTCTAAGGTAATATCTCTGTAAGATTACATATAAAATCAATCAAAAATGATTCAATGACTGAAAGACTTCTCAGGAAAACATCGAAACATCTCCTTCATCACTTCTGCACAAGTAAGACTAGTGCTCAAAATAAACTTTCCACAAGAAGTTGTTCCCTTATATTGTTGGTTAAATGTGGTGTGGTTAAGATTTCCAGCTTTCTTTGATTTGACAGATCCTCTAATCAAAGGAAACAAGTTCCTGCAAATCCTTTACCACATTGCTCAGTGTTATTTGGTGTGGCTGAAGGAGTACAGTTTCCAATAATACTCCAGACCAACTGAGTCTCACCTTCAGATCACTGTTTCAGTTATAGAAGTGATTAAATCATTCCAATAAAAATATTTCTGTGCCGAATGGTAGGTTCCTTTTCAAGATGTTATGTTGGGATTCAGTCTTATATTTTAAATATTCTTTCATAACATTAAGTGTTGTATCATATACAGTAGCATACAACACAACCATGATTAAGTAGGATGAACAAAAACAATTACTTAAGATCTGTTCCAGCTTAAGAAATTATAACATTAAAATGTTCAGATACTGGGTTTAACTCATCTACAAATTCTACTATAAATGACATATTATACAGTTCATTTTTACAGATGAATAAGCACAAGGTTTGCTTTTCCACATAATCCCTCACCATTCACTCAGATATACTAGTATTATGGTTATGTTAATTACAAATATTATGGTTTGATTATGCTATTTCTACATATCTGTTAGGTCATGCTGACCTTTAATCACCTGCTTACAAATCAAGATTTAAAATTTTGAGGTTTGGCATTATATTAAAATGTACTTTGTGGAACTTTAGGGCACTATCCCCTCCCCCTCTTTGATATTTTCTAGCTATCATTCCGTTACAAAGTTTTGAATTTCAGATGTCTCTTGTGATTTTTTGTTCAATTCATTTGTCATAATTTTGGTACCTGTATGTATGCACACATCACGTTAAAACAGTCAGGTCAGTTTTGCTTTGGTGGTCCCAGTCACAAATTGTTTAAGATGACAGCCCTGATATCATAAGAGATTCTCTTCACTTAACTTGAAGTTATTCCATCGTGAAGGAAATTCTTAGCCATTGTCAAAGAACGTGAACCTTATGCTACAAAGAGGAAATATGGAAGTGTTATTTTGATTTCATGGTTATGCCCATTTCTTTATTGAAGACACTAGGAGGTCAATCCAATTTGAATGAGTCTTTGACTTGGAGATCAGAGACTTTCCTCACTGCTGGGCAGAGAGTTTGGGTGCCTTTAATGTTCCAAAGGGGGATTGGACTGCACAAGGACAATAAGGTTTATTTCTGGCATCCAGGCTTTGCAAGATTCTGACCTTTATCCTTTGTTAAAAGAATCAGAGTGATCTCGGACGCCTTGTCCTGTAAATGTAGCTGGGACTTTTGATGGGAGTTCTTCTGTCCTGCAGCCTCTTATATGCATACCACATAAAACAATCTGCATATATTCTTTTGGTGTGTGTGGGGGGTCTTATTATTAATTAGAAAGCAGCCTAGAGTATAATCATGAACTGACAAAGCATTGAATGCAGCATTGTGTGTGTTGAACTGCTTTCTATTACTGTATCTGTAATCCTGATTAAAATGCTATCAGCAACCTGTTAGGGGACATACTATAGATCTCAATTTCCACCTTCTCACTGCAGAGATTTAAAATACGTAAAAAGCAGCTGTGTTTGTTTCTGAGCAAGTATCAGATAATGCCCACAAAGTTCTCTCTTTAGCACAGGAAAACAAGTTATGCATTTCCCATTGCCTTAATATGGATATTCCAAAAACAAGCAGTTTAAATACTTTCAGCTGTAGATCAAACAATGTGCCATTTTAAAAGCTATTTTTTCATACATGCCAAAACAGTCTACTAAATTCTAGGACTAAGATACTGGCCACAACATCCTTTACCGAACCTCCTCAAATGATAATATTCTTAATTCGGAACAAAGGGCAGAGAGGGGAGATTTAACAAGCAATACAATATTTGGAAATGTACAAATACATCTGCAGAAGGTGCCCATATTTAGGATGGCACAGGGGCAGGGAAATTGGCTCACAGCTCTTGGAAACCAGGTTTGATTCCTGACTGCAGTGTCTTTTGTGTAGTTTCATGATTTTCAATGTGTTTTCGATGGGTTTTCTCCAGTTGATATACCACATTCCAAAGGTTTCCATTCCATATCCGGCTAAGTTAATAGGTGTCTCTAAATTGTTCCTGCGTGTGTGTACTGTATGTGTTCCCTGCAGTGAGCTAGGTGTAGGCCTGCCTTATGTCCTATATTTCTGGGAAGCACCCTCATGACAAATAAGCATCTTTGCATTTCTAGTAGTGCTATGATTCAAGATCCCAGCTTATCCCACAAATGTTCAATGGGCCTTAGGTCTGGTAGACACGCTAAGCATAAGGGCCACATTCTCATTACACAAGAAAGCCATCATTACATGAGTAGCATGAGGACAAGCATAATCCTTTAGAGTGCTGTACACATGAGCACACAGGAAGGGATGTGTGAGATCCCAGGACTTGATAATTTTAACACTTTGCAGTCAGATTGCCATCAATCACTGCAAGTGGACTTTTGTAGTAACTAGATGCTCCTGCCCAGACCACACAATTGGATGATGATCTTGGGGAAGTATAATGAGCATTAACAGACTGTGTTTGGTTATCTCCTCTTTGTCAGGTTATAAATTACTATCCATGATCACCTGGCGACTGACGGTGCACTGACTTAGCCCAGCCTCCAACGTACCTACAGTATGTCAGAAAAGTATCATTCTCTTAATAAGTAAGACCCATCCTTTTTGTCATCCTCATTCTTTTTTCGTTTTTGTTTAAATTTCTTCTTTTTCTCCAAGCTTAATATTCAAAATGTTAAATCACCTCATCACCTGAATCCAGTCCATCCTAATTAAGTGATTTAATATTTAGGCAACAAATCACTCAGATATGACCAAAGTCAGACATGAATGATCAATTAATCACCCAAAAGATTTATTCAAAAGTATTCAAATCCTTCGTAAGCAGGACCATTTTGTGAAACTGAATGCTTAAACACAAAGACTTCTAAGAGTTACAGAAAAAATCAGCAAAAAATAAAAATGTCATTTTGGGTAGAATTCTACCAGTTTTGCACATCAGGTTGTAATATTCTATTATTAAAAACATGAATTTCCACTTCTATGGCCTGTTCTATTTATTATTACATTTAATTAAGAACAAAAAAGCCCTCCTTTATCGCTTAAAACAGCCGTAGTAGTTTTCCAGTAATTCTGAGTTTTTCTGGAATGTGTATTACAGATGAATGAATCTTAAAAAGCAAGTTTTGTAAAAAAGGACAGCTCAAAATTCTAGTTAGCAACTGATCTGCAAACATCTTTAACCCAGTATATTTGCTCTCTGTTCATAGTTGAGGCTTAGTGAACACCTGTGATTTTGCCTGGAAAAACGATCTTTGAGGGTCAAAGGTATAAATGGCTTGTATATTTAAAACACAGCAGTGGAACTATAGTAAGAAAAGAGAAAGGGGAAATAACAGGAACAGTGCAGTCCCAATCTCATCAATGACTCTTAGAAAATGTATAGCAATGTCATGTGTAATCTATCTATAGAAGTATGCCCACATACTTCGGCATCGACCTGCAGGTGGAAGCAATTGTATTTAATCATAATATTAACTAGGCCCTGGCTCAACAGGAACAGATCTAAGCACTTTGATTGAAATGTAGCTAAAATTTGTTTTCTGCTGCTTCGAAGCTCTGAAATAACATGTTTTAAATTTGAAATAGATGTGTCCCAAATGTTCTGTCATTATCAGGGGGTTATTAGAAGTGAACCCAAAGCAAAGTTCAGATTTCATTACTACAAAAAACTAAAAATTAGAAAGAAGTTACGAACAGAAGGAGTCATGGTCTTTTGTTGTCCTAATTGTTTTTTTTAGTTTCTCATGTTCATGGAAATATTTTAGGATGCTATGGAAATGAAAATAAGAACGATAAAATGGATGATGCATCAGAAATGCAAACAATATATTTTGAAATTCTTCACAGTTTTAAGTAATACTCTACGCAAATTTTAACACAGAGTGTGTTAAGAATGTCAGCTGCACCTTGCTCATGTGATATTAAAAACATTTTGTTCCTGACAAAGTGTGTTACTGAAGAATGAATTGGAAAAGGCAAAGTTTTGGAAAAAAAGGGACAGTTTAAAATGCTAGTTAGCAACTGAGAGGAAATATGAGATGGGAAATCAAATGTAATCCATAGTACAGAAATGTAATTATAAGCTAGAGCTGTTAAAACAATTTGAATTTCAAAGTTGCTGACACAAAACTTTATGTAAACTTCAAAAAGTAGACTTTACTGTGTAGGTGAAGTACAGATTCAACCAGCACATTGTTTCTGTTATGAAGGAGGCCTCAGGGAAATTGGCTTTTCTGCAAAAGCTTAAATTGTGTCTAAAGCCTAAAGACAAATTGATGGTTGTTAACAGCTTGGTACTTCCTCTCCTTGGTTCTTGTAATGGTGTGTAGAAATTGAAAAAAAACCTTGGCTGCAGACCAGAAAAATAAACAATAGACTAAATTGACCTGGTTTTTACCAGAGACACATCTGTGATGTTAACTGTGTGTCCAGATATGGTCCAAATATTTTAATTTCAATCGTCACCTAGCTCTTTTTATAAAGTGAGGACTGTCTGTCAAACTCCATATAAGAATGGTGTGAGAAGCTGTCTATGCTGCCAAAGAGTGATTATCAAATGATAAAGTTATGCTAGTTTTCCATCCACCCTCTGGAAGACAATCAGAATTTTCTGAATCTTAATCTTATCAAAGCTTTTTATACACAGTTCAGGGTTGGCAGACCATTTGTCTTGAGTAACGATAATACTTGTTGTTAACCAATAAAAAGTCAATAATGCCTAAGAATTTTTAACCTCTATGCTACCGGCTGTAAGTTACGACCCACATACTGTATACAGTGTGAAGGGACCTCAGAGTCCTAAGTTGTAAGCAGTTGATGTACAACTGGTGTACAGAGATTTTTCATGCTACTTTAATTTTTCAAATGCTTTCCTACAATTTGAGAAGGACCTACAACTTCCCTAGTTCTGTGCCCTTGCACCTTCTTATTATACTTTAGTTAAAATTGTGAAACCAGAAAATAACTAAACAAATCTGATAAGAAAGGTTTCAGTTTACATTGATCACACTGTTTGATTTTTTTCATACAAAGTTACTATATAAGCTAAAAATCTGTGTATGATCACTGATTGGTCAGGAACGATTGTACCTTCTGTCAGTTTTGTCCCTTTTATGTTCCTGAGTAATACTCAAATTTTAAATCAGTAAGTAAATCACTCTTGAATTTTCACATAATGATGTTTAAAAGTGTCTTGTTTTAACAATCGATTGAGCTGTGGTTGGATTCAAAACACAATTGTCACATATGTCACATTTTTTCATCTCCTGTATAAATGTCAAAATCATAGATGACATGCCCATGCCCGGAGCATATTCCGAAGAGCATTGGGTGCATGGTGGAATACCCCCGGATGGAATGCCTGTTCGTCACAGGACACACAGACACAAACACGCACGCACTCACACAATGGCACAATTTTAACAAAAGCCAGTTAAAGGACCAGTACGTCTTTGGACTGAGGGAGGAACCTAGGGCATCCAGAGGAAACCCACATGAACACGGGGAGAGCATACAAACTAATGGAACAAGAAAATAAGAGAACAAGTGGTAATAGCAGGTAATATTTAAATGAATAATATAAAAAAAGATTATTTCCTACCATTTATCTTTAATACTTGTATTTCTATCACACTCATATGTATTAATTATGTTAAACACAAAGAGAATTTGTAAGTGATCGCTGGATTCTAAGATGTCTAAAATAAAAAGCTGGGAACACTTTAAGGGGATCAGTTGATGTGTAGTGCTTAAAAATCATTTCAAAAGATACCAGCTAAAATCTAATTAGCATGTCCAAAGTAATTTGGAAAACATTGATAAAGGCAATTATGATGTTATGAAAAAAAAGATAATTCCATTTTGTAAATAAAAGTGTTAAGGAAGTAATATAATGTCTAAAATGTAATTTTTTTCCATTTATTCTTTGACTGTTGTTAGACCTTATACAGTAAAGTTTTTTTATATACAGTATGTAGTTCAAAGGACCAGAAATACTTTATTATATTGTGAAAGTTAGAACTATAGGAAACATTCACAATCGTCAATCATATTAAAAATAATGTATGTGAACACAATCAAAATCATTACAAATGGTAATTGTTAACTAGTTCAATGGTAAGAAAAATATTTCAATTTAAGTACCATATTAAACACAGTGAACACAGTAACAATTATGTGTAAAGATCTCTTTAATCAGTATGAGAAACAGCTGTTATGATTTAAAAATGTGTTGTGTAAAAACCTAGACACTGGTGGTCTTGCTGATTATTAGAGGTTTACAGCCTGAAAAGAATTTTGTAGTTTTTAAGATTCTTATCCCCAGAATGTTCTAGTATGTGTTATAAATATCATTTTACTTGTTAAGATGGATCATACATGTGCTTACGTTATCGTGCTCAATAATATACTGCATATACAGTACGTACTTTAAAGTGCACTACTGTACATGAAACAGAGGTGGGATTAGCTGGTGGCATAGCATTTGGTGGTTTATACTGATAGGAGACTTATCGTTGTATAATCATAATTGTAGCTTGTAGAGGATAGAGTCAACATAATGTAAATGGTGAGGACACCACAGAGAGCTTTTTCTATTTGGTTTCTATCTATGGCTTCCATGATAGTCTGAATGGCCTCCTCTTCCACGTAACTCTTCTTAAAAAATGAAATTATGCATAAAATGACAACCACAAACTGAACAACGTTCATACATAAAAAAAAACTGAAAATAAGAAATGCCTGAGTTTATTCTTCTGTTACAATGATTTTAGCATTTGGTAGGAAAGGCTGAGTTTAAGTGGAAGTTCTGTTTGATTCCACATTATCAGTTTGTTACAGTGGGATAAAACTACAGCATTTATTTTCAAACAAACCAATACTGAGAGGCATTAAAAATGTAACAGATGAGTATTTACACCTGTAGCATTATTTGTGTTTTTAATGCCTCTCAGAGTATCAGATAAATGGCTCATCATGAATCCTTGTCACATCATACCTGAGGATTCATTAGTGTTTGGATTTGCTCAGATTGCTCAGTGCTTTTTTTCAAACTTAAGCCTTTGTAATGGTATCTTTGGATAACATTCATTAAATTGATCCAACTACTCTGTTGATAAGGTTGAGTTTGAACCCACCAACTGTATCAGTTCTCTGCTACTGGGGACTCCCAGTAAACAAAGTAGTGCAAGTCATAGTCAAAATTACTTGTTTAAATGTGACCTGCAAGGCCATATACTGTATAAATAGATAGATTAAGGTTACTGTATATATATAAGGAGTCTAGCATGATTTGGCACAGCAACCTCAACAGGTCACGTAGACACAATTTAGAGTCATCACTGACTCAAGTCTGAATATATTTGCAATGTGTAAGGAACCCAGAGCTTTGGACTAAACCACATAGCCAAAAGTAAACAGGTGGTCACAGGAGACATAAAAACTACACAGGAAACCAAAATTATGTGCCAAACAAGTGTCCATTTATTAAATGTTCTGGGGCAGAAAAATATTTACAAAAGAAGAAGAAAGTGAAAACAAACAACAAGTAGGCTAAAACCTTTGTAATGGATGGAACTCACCACTGACAGTTCTGAATTAAGATTTTAAGAAAATTCAAACTATGAACAAGCACACAGATAAGGACAGGTTATACCGTATCTGCAATCAGAACTAAAGAAAGACGTGGTGCAGACTGATAGACCATGAGAGCCCAAGCACCACCTCCAACTCCTCTTGATGGACAGGTAAGGTTCCATTTTAAACCAGAGGTGAATCAGAGTCTATAAACAACACAAAATGTTGGATCAGACAGGAGACAACAAACATAGCCATGAGAATCTTTGTCCTTTTCTTTGCAGATCTCAAAAGAGTTGTGCAAAAAAAAGCATTTAAATAGCCCCTCATTACACCTTTCGATCACAAGGGATCTCAAAACATTACATACTGTATATCTGGGAACCCTCTTCAACCACCATTGAAATGCAGCCCCACCACAAAGCAGAGCAGGTAGAAAAATAAGAAATTGCTTCACCAGTTGAATCACGGACGAACATCAGAATGGTCAGGCTTCAGATTGTACAGGTCCAGAGTGAAATTTAGCTAGGTCACCAGGGTTAACACCTTCACCCTTAGGACCAGCGTCATGGGATCTTCATTGACAAAGTGGTCAGGACCTTAGTTTAAAGTCTTGTCTGAAGGATTGCTGTCTTCTACATCACAGTGTCCCTGGTCAGCATAACAGGAAACTCTTGTTCAGAGTGAAGAGTGCCACCTAGTGGTCCACCAACACCACATAAAACAGCGACCTGGGTCTCCATAAGGGTCTCCTATCCCAGTACTGACCAGATCTAACCTTGTGTAGCTTTTAAAATCTATCAGGATCAGCCTGATCAGTGTAAAGGATTTGGGGCTCTAGCATTGCTTTAATTATTACTAATTTCATACTGTTTATTTGAGATATAACCACCTTCAGTGATACCAACAGTATGGAATTATTAAAAATAGCAATGCTACAGCCCAAAATCCTTTACACTGTGGTACTTTAGAGAGAAGCAAGTAAGAGGATTCAACCAGCAAACTGCAGCAGACCACCTGGGCAGACGTGCAGGGATTTGCGCTGACTGTTTTCGATGTACTTGGCAGTGAACGTGGTGGGGATGCTGCATGAGTTCTGGAAAAGGAAGCAGACGGGCGGAGTTCTGGTGCGTCCCGAGAGCCTGGTGGTGTATGAATGCGTCTCCTCCCCCAGCCCCCCTTTCATCTGCTACGTCACCTTACCTGGAGGCAGCTGCTTTGGCAATTTCCAGGTAAGTCCTCCATTTTGTACTATTCCGGACTGTTGACCATAGTGTTTGATTTATGGTGAAGGCGTGAAAGCAGTACTATATCAAAGAATCTTGCTGTCAGAAAAGTGCAAGTTATTAAGATGTGAAATTTTAGGCTCTGTGATCCCTCATCACGGTAGATCTTGTTTTTGTGAACCAAAGGTTTTTACAATATATGTGAAATACTGAATAAGTCTGCCTTCAGATCTCTTTTCTGTGCGTACTGACTCCAGCTCATTATACTAATACACCGATGCTTCTGTGGCATGTAAGATGAACAAATGATTTACAAAAACATTCAACATATATAAAAATATATTAGAAAACAGTTTTCTTAGATAACACACATTAGTTGGTTTTGTTGTGCAGTATTCAGTTGGTATGGTTTTGGTTTGTGACAGAAAGTTCCCAGGAGTGAGGCCAAAGTTGGTTCATATTTGATACCAAATAATTGTGCTGCCTTTCAGCAAAATGTTTATGCCAGCAACACTGAGCAACTGTGTTAGGTTACTGAGTTTACTCGTGCTGATAAAAATGTTGTATTTAAAAAAAAAATCTTTCACTGAGAGTTAAACCAGAAAGATTCGGACTTGGAGCACCTGTATAATTTACTCCTTTGCCGAATTTCACCCTCGGGATCTGACGAATGGAAAGTTACTCTTAACCTAACTCCCACTGCCCATTCTTTGTCATCTGCACATTTACATTAAATTGTTCTAATGATGCTCATTAAGCACTCAACTCTTTTTTCCAATTTTCATGATTTCTTTTTAGTCTAGAAGGCACACAATACCAGATTGCTATCATAAATCACATTCCTTTCCCCAGTTTTTCTGGCTATTTTCAGTTAATATCTGTGTAATTTCAGTCATTTAATGAATGGTAGAATATGTACACAGAAAATGTACTTCAGACTTCCAGCTTGCTGGGACAACCAATCTTGCTTCCTGGGACTGAATTGGAATGTTGTGACTCATGTTCTTTTTTTTTTCTTGCAGCAAGATTTTTTAATACAAGTAGAGGTGAATTTAAAATATTTCAGAGCTAGTGAACTTTTGGCAGGCAAGGCAACTGCAAAAACAAGAGGTCGTAGGGTGTGGCAAATCTGGTTCATGTGTTTCTAATATATGGTTTGTAGGGTTGTGGATGGGGCTCCACTCCATCAGAAAGCTTGCCCTAGCAAATACCTGTCCATGTTCATAAAGATGGGAGGACTGGAGCCATCAGAGTAAAATACCTCACTCAAGGTACAACAGCAGGGTGGACAGGAGTGTTTTCAACCTTCAACCTGGTAGTTACAATTCCAGAGCCTTTCCCACTACACTACATTCTCTTTATTAAGCTGTTTACAAATTCAAGGGTAGCTTGTAGAAATGCAATATACTGTACATACTGTAAATGCAACATGATACATTCAAAGCTTTGTTGAATGGGGCCTTCTTTGTAGCTGCCTGACCACATTTTAGAGGTCCTTAGTGAGAAACATGGGAGATAGTACCACAGAGGCAAGATCAATGAAAGGGTCATGTGTTGGGTGAAGTATGGTTATTTTTATTTTTGTGTTGTATTTTGTTGTATTTGTGAAAATGAATTACAAATTTCCTCACAAAAAGCTAGTGAACTTGTAAAATTCAAACACAGTAAAAAATTAAATCACCTGTGTCTAACCAAATAGAATGTACAGCATAAATCTGACAACCTGTATTCATTACCTACTGTATCTATACTGAGTTCAGTTCCTATTGAACTGGAATAAACATATCTTTAAAAGCATAATGGATTAATAAATGGGTTAATACATAATAGTAAGGATAACGTCATGTCCTGTGAAATTAGGCTTTTAGAATATGATTTTCTATCTTTTTGCTCTTGTTTTCTATTTAATCCCCTATCCGTTACATTGGGGAGAGTGGAATAAGACTTAAAAAGTTTCTTAACTGTTCTGTTGTATTCAGCATACCTGTGAAGTTTAGGACACAATACACATTATCATGCACTTGGCACTTCTGAGCTCATATTATGACGATATGTAGCAGACCACATTAACAAGGAATATTGATGTTGTGTTAATGCTTTTTTGTTAGTAATCGGTATCAATATATAATCACACTCATTTACAGGTACAGTACTGTACAGTATATCATTGGCTTGTGGCACATCCACTTCAATAAGACAGAATTCAGGTAACAGGCAAGGGAGGAAATAGGAGGTACATGTACATATTCCAGCCTCCCTGTACATTCCAGCACACTGGAGACAACTCATTTGTCCAAGTTGGTATTTGGTACACCCTCTACCCTTGGTACACTTGAAGCCCTACATTGACTTCACAGAGAAGAGCCTATGTACAGATGTGTTACATATTACAATATTTAGTCATGTTTATTCCCACTGAGAGTCATAAAACAAAGGGAAACCCGTAGCCTGTCCCAGAAATATAGCATAAAAGGGTAGGGACTCCATTGCGGGCCAAACACAAGCACATAGATCCAATTTAAAGACATGTCCTCAGGTGTGGGAGGACACAGAGAACCCAAAGAAAAACCATGTGAACATACAGTAGATAGAACATGCAAACTACATACAGTCTGGAATCAAATGCCTTTACCTCAAGATGTGTCTCAATACAGAGTTAGTATTACTACCTTTCTGGTAATACAGCTTTATGACATCAGTTTGATGCTAGGGTTGTAAGTATAGAATACCAATGAGCAGTTGCATTGCTTTAATACTGAACATTAATGTGGACAGTGCCAATTGGTTTGAATTTTTATTTCATTTATTTTATTCAAATGTCTTTGATTCTTTTCTATGCATGTACTGGGTAATGTTCCAAAGGTTTGGGCTATAGTGACAGAGAAATTTGTGGAGGCTTTTTAACAGACCAATATTTATGCAAGTCATTATCAACTTTATAGGTTTTATCAATTCATTACTGGATAAAGGTCAGACTTTGGCTACCCCTAGCCAATTTACTCCTAAAAATAAGTTGACTTTCAGTCCTAAGATTGTAATAGATAAATATACAGCTGTATGGTTCACCTGCACATAGGAAGAACTTAGGTATTGCAGTGTAGAACATTAATTGTAAACTACAATATGAATTTCAATGCAGTGCAATCATAACATTTGATCCTGTTAATTTCATTTAGAGCAGCATACAGTAGCTATTGAGCAATGCTTTAAGTTTCTTAAAGTGGTATCAGTCCTGCAGTCCTTGAAATTGTATTTCTTATAATTGTAATAGATTTATATTTTCTGAATATTGCCCTTTGATTAACACACACATGTAAAGTAGTCAGAAACAATTTATCACTCTATTCTAAGAAAAATATATAGATATTGCTAAAATGTTTTTGTTGTTAGTTTGATAGTTTGATTAATATTCGAGACCGACAAAGATTCACTCTACTGACTGACTATTGAATAAGCACTAAACATTCTTCTTACTCAGGCCTGGTGAAAATCATTGGTGATAATCAATGGTGGAGGATGGACTCCAGCATGTAGTCAGTTCACTGTTGGGAGTGCTTACAGCCAGCAACTTCAAACCTAGCAAGATGTTACAGGTAAACACAGTCTGTGAATGACACGCCACCACTTGGAAGACCATGAATCATGAGACCTTGATTGAAAGATCAACATCCAAACAGGATGAGTTGGAGAGGAGTGTAGAACAGGAAGTGATTGGTATCAACTTGAGTGCATGGTGCTAAATTGCTAAGGTCCGAGGACCTTATTAACCACAATTCCTAACCCTTCCTTGATGTGACAACATTCCAGCAGGACTATGCTTGTGCACATGATACTCTTGTAACTATGGTTCTTTTGTGTGATGAGAATGTGACAATTATGCTGTGGACAGCCTGCCTGCCAGACCTGAGCTCCACTGAACATTTATGGGATGAGCTGGGCTGCTGTGTGCTATCTAGGAAGCAGAGACCAGTGAACAGGCACATATTTGTCCTTACCATACAAGAGGAATGAGCCAGAATCCCATAACACAGCATCTGCAGGTTGCATTTGCAACCTGCATCTCCCATTTGATCAACCCTGTTAATTAGCATAATGAATTTATGCATGTCATGTCTGCTCAATAAAATGTCAATAGGCCTGTTGCTACATAGATTCACTTAGTACACTTAGTGACTTTGTTGCAGTTATAGTGTAAGTGAAATATTTCTTTAATGCTCGGTATGGTATGATCAGAAAATGTACAGAAAATTACAATTTGTGTACCATTTTGGAATTTTTTATAAACATCATGTTTCCACTCTAAAGTCACTCTCAGTTACTGTCATCTACTTACAGTAAAAGATAAGATTTTCATGTACTCAGGTCCTCCATTTGCATGCTTTTCTGAGCCTTGCAGTTTGCTCTGCCATTATCATACTGGAAAGTCAGAAGACACTGACCAGAAAATAACAGAACACGAGGTTGCTTAAGTCCTTCAGTATATCAGTGGCTGATCCCTCTGTCACACTCTTGACTGTCCGGAAACAGCTCCATCACACAAAACATTGTCCTGTTTTGTCTTATCTCAGTGTTGCCTAGTGCAGTTGAACTTGTCAATGACAGTGGTCTCAAATGTGGTCTAATGGTCTGTTAGTATCTGGTCATGTATGTAGAGGTTTAACACATACTGTACTTGATGTCAGCTGCTATAAAATTGTGTTTTGTAAGATGAGCTATCCCGATATGTTCACCTAAACATCATGAGCTTTGTGATGTGCATCTCCATGCCTGTAAATGCCTCTAAATACTGTTTGTGTTGTTCAGATATATAAGGAAGACATTAATCATTTTACGTGTTTATTAGCAATGGGTTAAAAGACACAATGGAATATGGTTTATGAAATTATTTCAGTACTGACATTTTTTTAATATTAACATTATGATTTGGTAGCTGTAATATGAGCTTATAATACTTGACAATCATTGTCATCTTTCAGCATTTAATCAACAAAGCTGTATTCTATATGTTTTTTGGGTATTGAAGGATCCTGAGATATGAGTTCAACTAATTCCCCTTATAAAAAAAGTAGAGGTGGCTGTCATGCAACAAAGTAAATCATCTTCTGCTGATTTTTCCATTTTAATGTGAGATACACTTTTTGCCCTTTTCTCATAGATCTTTGCTTAGACCGAAAAAATGGAAAAAAGTAATACTCAGACCAGCAATGTCCTAGTTGCACGCAGTATGTTAAATGTGATGTATCCGATGGTCCTCAATGGCTAACGTTTGTATTTTAGAAAGGTGTGTGTTGAGATGTGCAATGCAGAAAATGTTTCAACAGTCTTTAGCAGGGATTTGTTAGAGACGGAGGAGTTAGTTGATCTTTGCTATTTTGATCTTTTACAAATAGTACAGAAGGAAATATCAGGGGAGCGGGTTCTGGGCTTGTAAATATAAGGCTCACTCAACAGTGTGGTGTCACTCAACTCAACTGCTTCAGTAAAACACCTACAATGTTTTGCAATTTACTTTTAGGAAAAAAGTGTCAGTCAAAGAAACTTGGGATCCTATCATAAAATAAGTTATCTGTTCAAATCAAATTGTTCGGATATGTATTTTGCATGTGCAAAAACTGTAAAAATTATGCTTGCACCAGGAACCCAGACAAGATCCAGTCCTGATAGATAGATAGATAGATAGATAGATTTATTTATTAATCCCGTAGGGAAATTGATGTGTTACAGCAGTCTAGCCCAAGACAAGCAAAAACAGACATCAGAATAGTTATAAAACAAAAGACAACAAAATAAATAAAAATAAAAAATAGTGTTTTGGCAAGATGTTTGGCACTTATTTGGCAAGATGTAAATCTACACACAGTATGTAAATTGAATTCCTTTGCTTGTAATTCTCATCAGGCTAGTTTCTCTTTTTCTGTGCTGAACAACACCATGTGTGTTAACAGTGAGAGTTACAGGTGGTTTAGATTAACCCAAACAGGCAGACCCACCACAAACCAAACCAAAGAGTATTTCTTTGGGTGGAAATGGAATGTTTTAGATTGCAGTCAGAATAATCCTAAAGTATGAAGAAGGATGTTTGGTATTCTACTCTTTATCTGCCTGAAGGTTTAAGCAATTACACATAGTGCTTCTTGGGTCACTGTAACTAGAAAATGAAATAGGAATCTGCAATAATAAATTACAAAAATCAAAATATAAACTTTCACCCTTGGATGGCCTTGTCTACCTGGATTTAAATCTAACTGCTGTTTACTTACACTTCAGTTATTGGATAGAACTGATGTTTAAATATATCTGCTTTAACATCTCTTTTGACAAAGGCAATATTAAATAAATACATCTGTTTAACTCCATAGACTACCCTAGAGATGCTGAAAAAAGCATCTTTACACTCTGACATAAATTAATTTGAATTAAATTATATTATAGTTATATTAGAACTATACAAAGGGTGGAAAGTTGGTGCAGTGGTTAACATTGCTGTCTCACAGAGCTGGGGCCCTTAGTTGAGTTCTGGACCTGGGGTTCTATCTGTGTGGAGTTTGTATGTTCTCTCTTTGTTGGTGTGGATTTCCTCCAGGTTCTCTAGTTTCCTCTCACAGTCCAAAAACATACCTGTGTAGGTTTATTGGCTTCTGAGGAAATTGAAGTCTAGATTAACAACATACTGTATTCACAGTCAATCATGGAACATATTATTATAAAGCTTTTCAAAACATGTAGTGTTGAAGAGTTACAAAGATAGGTTAATTCCATGTTAAGAAGTAGAAAGAAGTGATCCAAGATTTCTTTTTTCTTTTTTCAGTGTGGAAGTAATCTTTATTTATTCCTTTGCAGCCAATGCACACTGATGCAGCTCTCCACTTGAACCCCGTATTAAAGAGTTTGCCATTGTTCAGTGTGTAATGAAATCAAGTTCCAGTATCTGTGAAGAGTTTATGCTTGGCCAAAGAAAAAAAAGGGAGAAATGAATTATTATGGCAACATGGTTAACATTAAAACAATATTAAAGAGCTTCCTGGGTTGCTATTTTGTTTACAACACTGTGGGTTTTTACAAAGCATACTTTTGTGTTTCATATACTTGTTTATTATTTAGTAATGGCTCGACCATGGGATTGAATCCAGTGCAATGAAATCCTTGTTTAATGTGGGATGTTTTTGCAGCAAAGCAGAGAAAGTATTATACAAATCTTTTGATGAGAACTGATTTAGTTAAAATATATGTAGGCTTTGATTACAACTACAGTATATACTAGAGACCTGTAAAATCTACGTGTAAATGTTTAATGTCACAATGGCTGTGCAAAGACAGATTTTATTTTAGTATGCTATCGTAAAATAAAGTATATACTACAATATTCTTTCCAGTTTGTTGTTTAGAATTTACAGCTTCATTGCAGATTGCATTGCGAAAGAAAGCGAGACATCATTAGTTTTGATTCTTCCGTGAATTAAAATAACCTGCAACTAAATTATTTGCAGAATTCTGCAGAGTTGATGGGCTTTGGGCTGTCACCAAATTGTGACAGAACTAAAGAAAGAAAACTGAAGTGCTCGTCAGCATCTACAACTTGACAGCAGCATAGTACTGCATTTCATTTTATTCAATCACCAATGTGGTCTGTCTGAGAAAAGTAAAGAAACTCCAATCCAGAATATTGTCATCTAGCAATAGAAGCTATTACAAAAGAACTACAGTATATACAGTATACACTGTAGTAGCTGAAATAATAATGGTTGGCAGTAGTTCCTTCTTCTAGGCTTCTGTGTGTAACAGCTTATGACAGTAAAGACATAGTAAATTATTACATACAGTTTGAACTGTTGTAAAAATAAAGATTTTGAAAGTTCAAGACATTTGCAAATTGAGTACGTTTCCTTAAAATATTGATCTTTTCGGAAAACAAGTTATCCTCAGTGCATCATGCACAGGGCAGAACCATACCTTCTGGCCAGAACACACATACATCCATTCACACATGCACACACACAATTTACAGGCACCAATTAACCTGCACAGCACTTATTAAACTGCAGCAGGTGGAGAGGAAACCCACTTCGACAAGGGAGTTTCATGCAAGCTCCACACAGACAGTACCCCAGGTCAGAATTGATCCCAGAACCCAAGAGCTGTGAGTCAGCAGTGCTAACAGCTGTTATAAAGTACCAAGGGCTTACAGCTCAGCAACAGTACAGTATGTGAGAGGTCACCATCAGCACCAGCAGTGGGGGACCCCAGGACTGAGTGTTGTCCCCATTGTTTCAATTATCAGGTTTACAGATAATTTGGCCTTGATTGGACTTTTGCCCAATCAATTAATCAATTAAATGTCTAAATACAATTAGACACAGGAGATAAATCTTTTTTTTTTATTTATGCCAGGATAATTCATTGATTTTACACACAAAACTAAGAAAATGACAATTCACAAAAATGTGTCTATTCCTATGAACCCTATAAACCGTAGATGGAACTGATAGTGAAACAGTAAATTAATATAAATACCTTAGCACTATTATTAACTTTATCATTATCTTTATAATTTATTATTATCAGTAACTTTGAACGGCCAATACAGAGGCAGGTATTTGAAAGTGCAATAAAGGTAGTATTTTTAAGAAGGTTAAGGAATTTAATGTGAAAAACACAATGTTTTATAAGAGCTGGGGAGGTACCTTGTCCTTGCAGAACACAAATAAGTTGAACAAATGGATCGGGACTGGTTGCAGTCACACTGGTGCACCCCTGGACTTAATAACATGTCTAACAGAGTAATATATTATTAATCTTGCACATAAAATCTTAGATTACCCCTTTCATCCACTGCTTTCAGAATATACTGTACTGTATTCTCTTATCCACTGGAAGGAGGGATCAGATGCCCTGTATAAAGACTAATAGAACATTTACTTCCTTTATACCTAAAAACATTCAGTTGTTGCACAATAAAAAGATCATTTGCAGGTAGGGATCTTATATGATTATCTGCTTTTTAATCTTATAATACCAGATTGATTTCTGATTGAGCAATTTTGCTGAATGTTCCTTTATATTATGGAATTTTACTGTTGTTGTATTATATTGTATTATTTTCCCCTATGTCATATGTTTATGTACTCTTGATGTGCAAAACAAATTCTCGGCTAATTCAATTAAAGTTTTCCATTGAATTGGACTTTGAATCAAAATTGCTGCTTTTCCATTTTGCTTGAATCATTTTTGTCTTCTAGTGTGTTTGGCCAAAACTGTCTTTTGAACAGTCTAAGTAGTGAGAGACTTTTTTTTCTAAATATATTATTGAAGTACAGCACAAGGTAAAATGGGCATTATTTACATTATTTCAGTGAATCTCAACAGAGGAATAGAATCCATTATCTTCAGTGTGCCTAAACAGCAAAGGGTCTTTGCACCCTGAACACTGTTTTTATTATTTGAACAGAAGGTTTCTTTGACTTTGATGTCTATCATTACTCATCAACTTAAAACTGGAAGAGTGCTTTTTTCCGACTGGGGCTTTCAATTTCTTTTTGCTTAGTGTCCACAGCACAGTGGTTTAAAAGAAAGGATGGCTTGCACAACAGTTTTATCTCACTGATCAAAGAGTTACTCTAATCACTGATCAAAGAGTTTTGTTAGTTACACTAACAAAAGTCATCTGCCTTCTTAAGTATTCTGTCCACACGAACACTGCTGCTGTGTTTTGCCATTATGCTGAATTTCAGTGTTTCCCTTCAAAATGAAAACTGTGGTTTGAAAATTGCCTATCACCAGTGCAACCAGAAGCTTGTTTCAGATCAGTTGAAATCCGAAAATGGAACTGAGCTAGCAATGATACTACAATGCTGTCTGTGAGCCATCCCAAGAATTTCTACATCGACTTCATGTCACTCTCAAAACAGTAGTGTCAACTTAAGTCTTTGTGATCTTTTCAAAACAATTAAGTTAGATCTGTAACTAAAACATACATGCATAAATAAAACTGTGGCTGTAAATAACTCTGTTCTGAGAGATATTGTTTTCCTGGAAAGGATCAGTGATACTGTAGTAGTTTTGTGATCTTTTCTGTGTGCTGGCGCCTCAGAAATGTTGCGGTATGGAATAGAATACTGGTCCATTTCAGGAAGGTCGTGGTTACACATCCCATAATCTTCACAAGAACTTTAAAGGTGGTTCAAAGCTGCCAAAGAACAGAGTCAAGCAGATGGAAAACTCAGGCGTCAGTTGATTCAAAACAAATTTATAAGGATTAAAAGGTAGTCAAATTACTGTAGAGAAGGCAAAATAAAGGAGATTGTGCTGTATAAGCAAGATTTAGTGAACTGCTACAGTACTATTGCCACAACCTGCCTTTACTTTTCAGTGCTGTATATCCCTAAAGAGACAAAACAGTGAATTTTATAAGAAACCAGTAAAATGTCAACCAAAACCTCATTTAACAGTTGACATTGCAACACTATTAGAGTGGCCACTGACACTCTTGTACTAATACAGAACTTTCTCAATTTCCAAGCAGTTTCAAGTATAGGCTTTCTTTCTTCTTTGTGACTGATGTGCTAGAGGGATGTTTGTTTTCCAGTGCTGCCTCACTAAAGCTGAAGCCAGGCGAGATGCAGCCCGAATTGCACTTATGAATTCCGTCTTTAATGAGCTGCCCTCACGCAGGATAACACAAGAGTTCATCTCTCGCAGTCTCCAGGAGGCAGCCACTACTACCTCTGTAAGTTTAAAGCGCCTAAAGAATGTCTCAGCAGGATTGCCTGCCAGTAAATTAATTCATGAACCTGCATCTGTAGAGCACTCTTCTTCTTAATAATGGATGTCAACACTCTTTACTCCAATCAATCTGCAGCAACATCCATCTATCCATTTTCTAACTGCTTTATCTAATTCAGGGTTGTGGGGGAGTCAGAGCCTATTCCAGCAAGCAAAAAGCACAAGGCAAGATATACCTTAGACAGGATGCCAGTCCATCGTAAGACATGCACAGACACAAATAGACACATCAGGGACAATTTTTTCAGAGGTTAATTAATCTACCAGTATGTCTTTTGGACTGAGGCAGGAAACCAGAGTACACAGAGGAAACCCATGCAAACATGGGATGAATACAAACTCCATGCAGATAGCACCCCAAGTGTGAGGCCGCAATGCTAACCACTGTGCCACCTATGCAATATGATTTTCGAACGTTTTCAGTCAACCTTTTCAAGAGCATGCAGACTCTCTGCAGACAGAATGAACTAATAAAGGACGGAAACGGAGAGCAGGGACAATTAATATCTGATTACTGTTTAGAATAGAAAGAATTCAGAAACATATATATTGTAACACTTACGGCCGTAAGTGGTGTGTAAGAGCCGGCTTCCCAGAGCGGTGACGTCACCACCCATCCCTGTAATAGCAGGACTACAGCCACTGGGCTGTAGAGAGATCTCTCTTTAGCTCAACAAGCTGGGTCCCCGTTGAGTGATGCTGGAGGCACGGGTTCGTGTCCCCCACGGTGCGGGGCCGACCTGTGAAGGCAGAAGGCAAGGGCGCCCACAGAACCCCGTTGTGTTACAATATTTTTGTCCTGCACCACAAGGACACAAAAAAATTAGTGTCCTTCGTTCTAAATATTAAATAACGATGGCACATTTAAAGCCTATCTTGAAGCCTACCACCACCACAGGGTACCCATCAGGAATTCGCTTACCTGTGAGTAGGAGAGTCATATTTCTTATTAGTGCCAAAGAATACAAGCTGAATGTATCTCAGTGGAGGGAAAGAAGGCCACCCATAACTGAACATCAGCTTCAGATAGGAAATTGCACTTGATGCTGTGCCATTCAGAGGGAACGTGCTCAAGTTATTATTAATTTACTTGGCCGACACCTTTATCCAAAGTGACATCTGTACAATTTTATAGAGCTGGGCTTTTTACTGAAGCAATTTGATTGAAGAGCCAAGCTACAAGGATACAGCAGCAGTGCCATACCCAGGTTTAGAACCCACAGGCTTCTAGTTATAATGCCAGAGCCTCAGTCCTTAATTCACAGTGTTACAAGCTATCCCTAGCATAAACGGAACATAAGCTTGTGGCTTACACAATTATGCCTAAGGCTCTATTAATTCAATCAGTTAAGCAATTTCTCACTTTTCCACCTCATCTGCCACAGAGTGCAGTTCTGGGATTATAACGGCCAGCAGCTATATCACCCTGCAACTCACAACTAACAACCCACTGAAGCTAAGCAGCAGTGAGCCTGGTCTGTACCTGGATGGAGACCTCCTGGGAAAAACTAAGGTTGCTGCCGGAAGAGGTGTTAGTGGGGCCAGTAGGGGACACTCACCCTACGGTCTGTGTGGGTCCTAATGCCCCAGTACAGTGACGGAGACACTATACTGTAAAAAGGCGCCATCCTTCAGATGAGATTTAAAACCGAGGTCCTGACTCACTGTGGTTGTTAAAAAAAATACCAGAGCATTTCTTGAAGAGAAGGGGTGTAACCCCGGCGTCCTGGCCAAATTTCCCATTGGTCTTTACCAATCATGGCCACCTAATAATCCCCATCTAGGAATTGGCTTCATCACTCTGTTCTCTTCCCCACTGATACTGATAGCTGATGTGTGGTGAGCGTACTGGTGCACTATGGCTGCTGTCGCATCATCCAGGTGGATACTGAACATTGGTGGTGGTGGAGGGGAGTCCCCATTAAACAGCCATTTTCCTCAGGTTAGGGTCTTTTGTGCTCTCATTCAGCTTTTTTTTGTTTTGCCTCACCTTTCTTTTTCCTCTCTGAGAGGTTTTCGCTTTTCATTGTTTCACTCTATCATCTTATTTGTGGTCTTTCCCCCACCCAGTTCACAGACATCACTGTAGTCTGGATAACTGCTGATGACCTCAGTTCCATACATACATTACACACTCGAGAGCAATTCATCAGGTGGAAATGTAAAAACGTTGCTTTAAACGTATGATGTCCTTTTCTTGTTTTATTTTAGCATCTTTATTTGTTTCATTTCAAGGGCAGTTTAGGTGATGCCAGGGATCCCAGTACAAGCATAGGAGCCTACTGCTTCATGCTGGAGTCAAACAAGGGGAAAACCATGCTGGAGTTTCAGGTATTTCAGTAAGAGTTTATTTTTACTTGAATTGGGATACTATCCCTGAGAAAGCTGAACTGTACAAGCTGATATCCCTAAATACATGACAAAACCATACAAATGTTAACAACTAATATCTTATTTTAAAGCAAAGAAATAGTTAATTGTTAATATTGTACTGTATGTATTACTTATTTGCAAATTGTCAATTAGTGATTTAGCAAATTAAATATTCTGTATTGCAGCATATTTGATGGGTTCTCTTAATACTAGCTCCAATACTTCTGTAGATATTAATAAACAAATACTGATTTAACCTACGTTATGGAAAGACATAGTTATAACATAATCAGAAAATTACTAGACTAAAGCAGTTTTCAATTTAGTCAAGGTAAAATGTGGAAAGCATTAACATCTCACTTGCTAATTAAACTTACAAGGAACAAATGGATTTCCTTTTCATACTAAGACATGTGAATTTCATTTCTTCTTATTTAATCTATTCCTTACACTTTCAAACCTTATAAAAGATCTCTCAGATATAGGGAAAACATTCTTGAAAAGTAAGTAGAGTTTTCAGTATGAATACTTCACCATTTTAAAGGATTCTATCAAGTTTGAAGTCATTGAGAGAGAAAAAAAATGTTTCATTTCCCTTTCAACTGAAACAGTATTTAGTGTCCATGGAAATAATCCAAAACATACAAACACAATCCAGGAGTCAAGATTTTCTAATGTGTCATTCGCTTGATAAATATTCTTACTGACAAGCAGATTAAGCATACTTGTTAACTTTTAATAAAGCCCCCAGACCGCTAAAACAAATATAATGAACAAAATATAAGACAAATCTTGAAGCTATTCTAAAATTATAGCCAGCACTATTTTTTTTACAGCTAGGTCAGGTATTGTAGAATTGTTGTTGAAAGACATTTCTCTTGACATCTTGACATCCTCAGAAATCTGCTGATCCTTCAGGATCAATAACATGACCAGTTTTTTAAAACGTATGCCAGTTGTCAGCCTTTGTATAAACTTTAAACTAAACAGGAATAATCGTTTTAAAATGAAATATATGCATGAACTTGATCATGTTCATTATGTGTAAAGGATTCCTGTGGACAAAACAAAAAGAAATCTATGATAAAATTAAAAAACATTAACCACGGTCTGACAGCAATAACCTCACTTGCTTGTGTGTTTGTGCATCATTCTTTGTTTGTGTATCTTTTATGTTATGAGGCTGCAGCAACTGACAGATGAACTAAATACTACAATTTAGACCAACAGGAATTCTGCCTCTGTGTCTAAAAAAACAGTAAAAAAGAAAAACTTTTTACTTGTTGTTAAGTAAGATGTGAAGGACAGTATGTTGCTGAATTACAACATAAAAAATTAGGCTGATATATAACTTGCACTCTCACTACTTTATGACTAATCATATTGCCATGTGTTTCCCTTTCTTCCTCAAATTTAAGGAAATAATGACAGTTTTCCAGCTTCTGCACTGGAATGGAAGCCTTAAGGTATTCAGAGAAAGGAAATGTTCTCGCCAGGTAAAGAATATTTAGTCTGAAATTCACTCACATCTGAGAAGGATATTAATTAAAAAATAGAAGCTGTTTTATAATTTAATGACATTTCATTTATGGATTTTTAGACAAATGTAATGTAGCTGTAACCACAACTTTATAGCCTCATAAATTCTAATTATTATAATTTATGTGCTTTTATTTACTGCTGAGAGCTATTATAAAAGTAAACTTGATATTTGTTTAGCTAATTTGTTTATCCAGAATTCTCTGACACTACATCTAAAAATGTTATGTAATTTAAACAAAATTCACAAAAAAATCTAAGCATTCAAAGTCATACCTTTGTCATGCATTCCTGTTCTATAAGTCTGTAAGGACCAAGTCATGTCCTCAAGAAGGACATCGAAACAGTTTTGTGATACCTACTATATTTCTGCCCCATTCCAAGAATATACAGTATTATAGTCAAATAATATGCATATATTGCATATGTCTATATTGCAATATGAAATATGCCTTATTTTTATGTGTATATTTACACCTTTGTATCACAGCAAGAAGATGGAATGAATGTATTAAGTTATTACTTATTAATAGTAGACTACAAATCTGAAAACAAGTTGTATTGGATGTGCAATAGTAACGCATGCAGCTCATGTAATAATCTGGTTCTGTTCTTATATAATTATCAGCAGGAATACAGTCAGATAAAAATGCTGATTGACTTTTCATTTAAACTACAGGAAGGGCTTGGTATGCAGTTATATACAGTATATTACACATGGAACCATTTAACTGAATTTGACGTTTTAAGCATTTTTGCTGTTAAATTCGATACCAGTACATCTCAAGTATATCACTTTACATTTCCACTTAATGCTATACAGTGATTATATTTGATTTTGCATTCCGGCATAATGTACTTAATTTTCAAGAAAATCAAACAGAAAATTATTTCCTAAGAGCATTAGTTCGACTGTGCCAGAATCTTTGACAGTTTTATCTGAATAAGAGGTGTTTAATGGCATGATAAATTTAGCCTGTTTTTGATTACTGTCAGAAGTGGGGAATACATTAAGCATTTGCTTTTTTCATTAAGAGCAAGTGGCCATTCACTTTACTGACAGTGGCAATCATAATCCGACTTGTTTGTTTTGGAATGAATGAATAACACTAGACCTGTCTTTTGCATGAGTGTAAAAGAATTAATATTTTGAGATTGACAGTAGGACCGGAAACTAAAATGAATGGTCAGCAGTAGACATACTTTTATATTACAGTATTAGAATAAAAGCAATGATTACTGAATTGGAACTAATGGCATTGTATTCATTTGATAATGACATTTCAGTTCATTTTATAGAGCTATTCTCATTAATTTAAAATATTAAATATTATACCATACAGTATACAACATTCAGTACCATACATACTGTATACAAGATATACAATATGGTGGAGCAGTGGCACTGTGGCTAAGGATCTACGCCTGTGGCTAGAAGGTTGCTGGTTCAAATCCCATAGCTGGCAAAGAAATCCTACTTTGTTGGTGTCACACCCTCTGCAGCCAGAGGGTGCTCCTTCTCTGTCCTGTCCCTAGTTTCTGGTGCTTTGCTCTCCTTCCGGTGTCTCTCTCTCTGGGGCTATGTATTTCCGGGTCTCTCATTCACCTTCGCTTAGCATTGATGTTCGGATGTCCTGAGACCCGCCTAGCACCAGGTCGCCACTCCATCCGTGGCCTGAGGTCATAGGTTTCTATACAATTCCAGAACTTCCAGAACAATTCCAGAACTCTTTGCACTGCTGAGACCGGGCTTACTCCCCGTTCCGCCGCTTAGCATAGGGTCTTTTTCCGCTCTCCTGCGGTTCGTCCCTTCCAACATCCGTGACAGTTGGTCTCCTGAGCAAGGTCCTTAACTCCAGCTGCTCCAGGGGTTCCATTTAAATGGCTGGCCCTGTGCTCTGACCCCAAGCTTCTCTCTCCCCATCTGTGTGTCTCATGGAGACCAAGCTGGGGTATGAGACAAGACAAATTCCTTATGCAAGAAATTGTATATGGCTAATAAAGTGATTTTATCTTATCTTATAACACTGAAAAAAATGAGATACATGTTAGCACAGCAGGGATGGATGGGTAACAAATGCTGCCCAATATTTTGCAGTATAGATTTTTTTCAAGGTTGGCATGGTGGCTCAGTGGTTGGCATTTCTGCCCTGCAGCACTGGGGCCCTCGGTTCAATTCCTGGGGTGCTCTCTGCATGAGGTTAGTAAGCTTTACTTGTGTTCATGTGGGGTTCCTCCAGGTTCTCTGATTTCTTCTTACACACCAAAGACATGCTGGTAGGTTAATTGGCTTCTGTAAAAAAATATTCACCCAAGGTTTGAGTGTGTGTGTATGTGTCTATATGTCTGCCCTGCAATGGACCAGTGTCCTGTCCAGGGTGCCTTGTGCTCTTTGTAGGCCCTGGGTCCCCACAACCCTGAATTGGATGAAAACAGTTGGATGTTTTTCAGTGCCTCTGCATACTTCTGTTACAGTCCCCATCTCACACACATCTTTTCTCCTTACAGGAAGTTATTTCCTACTACTCCCAGCATCGTTTGGATGAGTACACCAGGAGCCACATGGCACTAGACTGGATCTCCAAAGAGCAGGAGACGCCAGGGCTCATCTCTCACGAGCTACAGCTGGCCTTGAAGGAGCTTGGGCAAGCTCGCAAGGCTGGCAGAGAGCTACGCTTCTACAAGGAGAAGAAAGAGATATTGAGTCTTGCCTCAAGCCAGATGTACGGTGAAGAAACCGCAACCACCTGCAATGGAGAGCAAAGTGTGTGCAATGCTCAGGGGACGGAGCCCAACTCCAATAAGCAACCCTAAAGCCTGGAGAAAACAAATCCGATCACTATGTCATTGCAGCCTGAAGTCTAGACTTCTTACAGCACTTTCAGCTGGCTGAGACGTCTCCTGTGGAGATTAAAAATAATGTGCCATTGTGCTTTATGAACAGGCAGAGATCATTTGTCTGCAGGCTTCACAAACTTTTTCAAGAACTTGGATATAATTCGCAAGCCCATTAGTGGAAAAATATTGGAGGAGGGGATGGCACTATCGGACTGTAGATAGGAGCAACAATCCCTTAGTACTAACTGAGATATCAATTACTGATTTTTTTTCAGCCCCACTACATTCTAGTGAGCAATACCTTCACTATTCTACTCCTTCTCCCAGATTACAAACCTTTAGTCCTGTTTTAGAGTCTATATACTGTAGAGTTTTAATGAAGGTTTGCAAAGGATGACAGCTAACCAAGTTGACCTTCACCTCTGCAGCTGCCCCCTGGTTAATTCTTCGCTCTACATGCAGGTGTTAACATCCTCATCCTACAAGCAATTTGTTAACCCTTAGACAAGTGGGGTTAAGCCAGAGCTAAAACGTCAGAATAAACATTGCATTTTCTTATTGGGTGTTCTTGTTTCCCTTGGAACATCATTAGACTGACTTCAGACATCCTATTAGTATAATAAATATAGAAAGTGTTCTGATTAAGTCCTATGATCTTGAGATAATTCTTCACAAAATGTTGTACATAAGAAAATATGAAAGGTTAAAATGAGATAATAGCCTTCAGCTCTTCTGCCTGTTGTTGGTTGCTGCTAGCTAATTGATCTTGGAATCAACTCTCTGTGTAAAAAGTGCCTAGAATTCCTTTACAATACTTTACACTATAGTTTAGTTTCAGCTTGTATCCCCTGGTTCATGTTTCGCTGTCGAGTCTAAAGAAGTCCATTGGGTTCACTTTGTCAGTGCTTTTAAGAATTTTGAATACTTGAATCAAGTCCCTTGGAGTCTTCTCTTTCCAAAGACTTAAAAGGTTTAGATACTTTAGCCTCTCAGAGTAGGACATTCCTTTTAGCTATGGTTCTCTGAACTGTATATTTTACAGAGAAAAAAATATACTTTTACATGACCAAAATTGTATTGAATAGTCTAACTGAGGTTGTATTTGTTTGTTGTGCTATTTTAACAATTCCTTGATTTAAATGTTGCACTTTTAACTAAATATTCTAACATTCTAACTTTTACTATTTTACCACATTGTCTCAATTTGATGAAAATTATGTTACCGTAATCACTCCATGATGTCTGAATTTGTTGAATTACAAATGATGTAACACATTTTCATAATTTAAGAACGTGAATGCTGAAACTAAACGCCTGTGGGCGTAGGAGGCTATCCACTTCTCCCCATCAGTTCTAGGTATGGGCTGAATCAAAGTGTAGGTTGGAGCCAAGATGGTGGCCTTCTATAGGAACCTCCCTAGGAACATTAAGAATAACGACCCTTGCAGTCAGGAACATGGACACACTAATTATTGGTTGCACTATTCAAAGGTACAAAAAGCAACATAACATACAAATTAATTAGAAATTAGTGATGCAAAGTTAAAATTCACATAATTTTACTAGATTTTAACAATGAAGTGAGATCAAAGTTGCATGATGTGGTAGGAGACAACCACTCTCCTGCATCAGCATTGTAGTGAAAAATATGGATTAAGTTCATATTAAACTGGCATGGAATCATGTATTTAATTAATATTAAATGGCGCAATATTACTACTAAATTAACATTAAACAAATGATGTAGTTTACAGAATACAACAGAAATAATAACCAAACTTAAAGAAAAATACAATTTTCTTATCATACATTCTACACATTTGTGTCAGAAGAAGATATTTATTTGCATAAATCTTCTCACATTATTTTTTATCGTTGAAAATAGCATTAAATTAATACATTAATTGAAGCCAGTGTGAGATTATTATTTAAATGCATATTAATTATATGTTAATATATTAAAATAAAGCATTACCAAGAATGTTCCCATGATTCAGTACCTGTTCTCAATCTTCAAATAGGTTGCTGAGCGGAGAATGGAGACTCATTGTTTTCACTGTTCCATAGATGATGTATGAACCTGGGAATGTGATTAACATATCATCACAACCACAATAAACTGTGTATGATATTTCAGGAATACAGTATGTGTAGCATCATAGACTGCATCAGTAAGTGGTTATCTGCACCCCTATCTGTGTTTTTTGGTTTCTCACATTAAATGACTTTTAATTTGATTGCAGTTACAAAAGTGTAAATGAATACAACAGACATTGTATCACAGATATACGATACAACAGAGATTGAAAGTTCAAATATTACAGAATAACAAATGCACTCAAGGAAGTGCCAAATGGAAAGCAGGGTAGACTAAAAGTAACATGAAACCGGACTCATGAGGAGGAAAATTACAAGAAACAGAAAGCTGTTCCATCCATTTTCAGAAAGCTGTTGTTTCCTGGTAATGGTCATGCCAACTCTAAGTCTTTTCCAGATATAACACAAGGACACAAGGCAGAACCAGAAAGTTGTTATGTTATCCCTGCAGTAAATAGCTCGTACAATATAATGTTTTTCCATTGTTTTCTTATTTTGAAGTTTGGCACATGAGGATAATCCTGAATTCCTTGATGGGTAGGAGATGGTTGCTGTGGATTATCTGTCTCTACCAGGCGTCTGTGGAAAGCAACAGGCCATTCGCCTGTATCGCATTCAACAGTGGCTTAAGCAAACTCTTCCTGGCAACCACAGCAACTTCATCTCAAGCGTCACAGTTCTCACAGGCTTTAATGTTGGATCAGCCAGATCCAGCACAAACGGCCTATTAAAAAAGCATGTGAAATAAACTGAAAACAACTCAGAATCAATTTAATGTATGTAAAAAGCAAAGTAAGGCTTTCTCGGTGAATCCTACTAAGGTTTAAATAGCATACAAGGCCAACCTTTCAAAGAGAACTCAAGCATGAAGTTATCTGAAGATGTGTCTCACAGGGTGTTCCAATTCCCTGCCAGAACGTTACAGAGTATGCTGAAGTGAAGTCTACATAGTGAATATTTGTGAGCCTTAACTTAAGCACACTGTGGCCAAAAGCCACATATGCTCTTTTCATAATTACATTATTTTTAACTTCCCTTTGAAGCCAAAAGTAGAAATATATATTTTCATTGGAACATGCTTCTTTCTTCATTTAGATAATTAACTTGTTTTAAACCCAGACAAATTTTACAATGATTATCTGAAACCAAAGCATAGTTTGGCACCACTGTATATATAACATGAATAAATAGCACCACATATGCTTTTTTTTGTCTTTCTCAAGTATTATGGAGCCAGTGCATGGTATTTTAATTATCTTGTTTATTTTTTCATAGTTTGTGACTCCTTTCTGCTTCACTTAAATCACGTTTTGCTGACATATACAACTCACTCCTGCACACCAAAACCTTCAAAAAGTATTTAATGCATCAGTTGCTGGAAAGGGTCACATTTGATAAAATAGTCCTTATTTACCAAACCTTAACCTTATCTACAATCAATTATTAAATGGTTTTAAACAAGAGAAAGCAGGTCTATTTATGTTAGTTAAATATAACTGTGTGCACCTTAGCAATGGAGAGCCCATTTGTAGAGGTCCATCTTTTTCTCTAAGAAACAAAAATTGAGACAACAATAGTTTACCCTCTGTTTCCAGGAAGCCTTCTATAGAGTGCACAAAGTGGAGTTATAGCGCTTGCACTAGGAACTGAAGATTTCAGCATGCTTGAGAAAGTAGCGGACAGTTTGAGGACAGACCTAAATGCCAAGATGGGACTAAAGAAGAGTTCTAGAGCGAAGAAAGTTGGCACGCAAAGGAACCTACAAGAAAATAATCACAAATTGTTCCAGGCTGCCTTTCTCAGAAGGAGGCCACACAAGAAGATTTCTTGAGAAACAGCCAACATTGGAGACATCCTGATTCTCTCACTAATCCTAATGATCAACTTTTCCAATGGGTCTTTTAATCCAATAGTGCTTCAACATGCAATCTTAAAAAAAGTCTTGCTTGACTTGTTTTCTTTCAAGAACCATAAATTATGGGAAACATTTGAAACAAGAAGACTGTTTCGCTTTAATGTAGTTTGTCCAAAACATCCACGACTCTTTACGTATTGAGCTGCCTCCTGTTTTTAGTTTTAAATACACTTTCCTTTAATTCCAATTTTCTACCATATTTCCCTACAGCCCTTTTTTGAATGGAGGCTGACATAAAGACACACTTCATGCCAGAATTTAACATAATGTGCCCCATATTTGAGGCATGAGTCTTAGTTTGTAAAGGGTTTATTGTCATAATGTTACAGTATGATTACTAACTTGGCCCAGGATGTTGAGCACTGTTTCCTGTATTATTTATTTTGAAAAACAGACTATACTTTCATTACATTTCCAAGCAACCAAGGTTACTCAGCAAACACTGTGTTTAAGTTGATATGACAGGTGACACTCTTATTATAAATACAGTACAGTACTCCCTTGGTTTAATGGACTTCAGATTAAATGGACAAAATCTGCTAAAATGGAATTATGGCTATAAAATCAGAAATATCAGATTTTTCCTGCAGTAATGACAAAAAGCACAAAAAATAAAACAAAGTTAAATATTACACAAGTATTAAATTCAGGAATAGCAAAGGTGCTCTATAGTTGTTGGCCAATTGCTTATGATAGGCATGTGTTTTGTTTGCTTTAGTGACTTGTATACAGTACATTAACAACACATGAAATAAAGAGCTTGTATGCTTATGATAAAAGGCACAGGAACAATGTTCATTAACTGTGTTGATTGCAGTTGTTAGTCAAAAGATTCAGGAAGCTTATAAATAATATAATATAATATATGTGTATTTTAGCATATAATAGTATAGCAAAGGAACAAGTAATAGGTTTATTCCATGCTGAAAAAAAGAAGGAAGAAAACACAACGTTTTGGCCATGGAGCCTTCTTCAGGTGTGAGAGAGACAAGGCAGTAGGCAAAGGTAATGTAGCGGGAGAACAAAGGCTGGGAGAGAGGAGGAGCGAGAGGCAGGAGCAGGGGACAGAAAGAGAGGCCAAACAAGAGGTGTGAAGTGAGAATAGGTGTAGAGAGGTGTGAAATGAAACCTTCAATGAATGGAGAAAATTTAGAAGAAAAGTAGTCTGTCGTTAAGAGAAGGGGGAAGGTGTGATCCTAGCTGCAAGATAATTTTGGTTTCTGTAGTCTTTCTGATGTATGAGTTCGGAAAACCATCTTTGAGAACACAGACGGAGAGATTAGAGTGGTGATGGCCGTCACTATAATAGTATATAGTGACATATAGTGAGGTATAATAGTATAGTGTGTTTTGGAACTGAAAAAAAATGTTATTTATGATTTAAGAACATGTGGCAATAATGGATTCGCCTTCCCCCATTAGTCCATTAAACCAAGCATTTACTACACATGTAATTATAAAACAATTGTCAGTGCTACTGTTCAGTGCTTTAGAATTTTACCTGGACTCCTATTAAACATTCTTTTCTATTGCTTTTTGTGTACCTATTTCTGAATTGTAGAACCCAGTGCTACATGCTAGTACACAAAGTGCTATAATATAGTACTGAAACAAATCATTTCAATTTGAAATAATATTTTGTAATAATATATTAGTGAGAGTAAATAAGACATACTTTACATGTGTGGTAATAATAATAATTCCTTACACTTATATAGCGCTTTTCTGGACACTCCACTCAAAGCGCTTTACAGGTAATGGGGACTCCCCTCCACCACCACCAATGTGCAGCATCCACCTGGATGATGTGACGGCAGCCATAGTGCGCCAGTACACTCACAACACATCAGCTATCAGTGGGGAGGAGAACAGAGTGATGAAGCAAATTCATAGATGGGGATTATTAGGAGGCCAATAATGATAAAGGGCAAATTTTAATTTTTGGCCAGGACGTTGGGATAACACCCCTGCTCCTTTCGAGAAAAGCCCTGGGACTTTTAACAACCACTGAGAGTCAGGACCTCGGTTTTACATCTTATCAGAAGGACAGAATTTTTTTACATGCCCCAGTATAGTGTCACTGTCAGCCAGCAGTCTGAGCACCCCTTACTGGCCCCACTAAAACCACGTCCAGCAGCAAACTTAGCTTTTCCAGGAGGTCTCCCTTTCAGATAGTGGCCAGGCTCACACCTGCTTAGCTTAGTTTGCCAGTTGTGAGTTGCAGGGGTGTTACTATCATCTAGCGTAGTGACATAGACTAGGATTCACAGGCAGCAGTACACAACTAGGGGCCACTAATCAGTTGGACAGGGTCCTCTTGGTACTAAGCAGGGCACGGGGCTGTGCCCACTTCTCCATGCAGTGCTGATGATTGACTTTACTGCCAGGTGCTGCAGAGCTTGCAAATCTATCATCTGACAAAATGATTTGACAGGCACACATGACAGAGGTGTACTGTATGTCTATGTATCTCATTCTCCTGACTACAGAGACAACTTTATCCATCCATCCATTTTCTAACCGCTTCTTCCAATTCAGGGTTACAGGGGGAGCTGGAACCTATCTCAGTAAGCAACGGGCACAAAACGAGGTACAACACAGACAGGATGGCAGCCTAGCGCAGGACACACACACATACAGCTGATTTTTCAAGAAACCAGTTAACCTACCAGTATGTTTTTGAACTGTGGGAGGAAACTTGGACACACAGAAGAAACCCACATGAACATGGGGAGAACATACAAACTCCACACAGACAGCACTCCAGACAGCAAATGTAACCACTGCACCACTGGGCTACCACATCATGTGTTCATTTAAAATTTAAAAACATTTAAACGGCATTAACCTTCCTCCACTTACCCTGTAACTCAAATGAAAATGCATGGCCTAATAGCGTTGTGACAGCAGACATACAGTATGCATTTCTCTTGTCTGTTCATTAGCAGCTCTGAATTAATTTTGAATATGAAGAGTTTTGTTGCATATTTTGTTACATACTGTACGTTATATTATAAATAATATAACCACAGTTTTACTCAAGCAAAAGTAGCAATTACCTGACTGAACTGCTCTCTTGATTGGATTTTGCAAACAATTTTTCGCTCCAGGGGGTTGGTGTCTGTACAAACTCTACTTTGTATTGTAAGAGGCATAGGAAAAGAAGCTGCATGAGCTGCATATCCTGTCTCCACAACGAGAAAGAAATACATACAATACAACTTCCATTTAGAATCTATTCAGGCAGAAAAACATGCATTTTTCCCTAGGTATTTCTGAGATAGAACTTATTGACTTACACATTTATTTACTCGTCTGAATTTTATTTGGGTGAGATAGATCATCACATATTATTACATAATGGGATTTTAAACTGATGCTATTTCTTGAATCAAATGCAATCTGGCCCTTTCCTCTTCATCCATACCTAAGCAAATGCTATACATAGGCAAGAACATTACAGCTAGGTTTTTCATGTTTCATTGATGGCAAGGGCTCCAGGCAGAATGAACATGACATCAAAGTTGTGATAATCAAGGTTTTAAACTGATTTAAACTGACTTAGTTGACTAAGTTGACTTAAACTGAAAACAGCAGTAAATCTGTTTTATTTTCCATCAGTATTCTGAATACCACAGAAAACCACAGTCAATAAACAAGGGCAATGTAATGACTCTGAAACACATGTAATGAAAAAAAGCCTTGCAAGTAATCACAAATGACTAATAAACATTCATGAATATCTGTTAGAAAGGCTTCTTATATTATTTCTCTTAATATACAGTATGTATCAAAGCATAGGAACACATTTCACAGTAGTTTATGTCAAAAGACATCGCATCAGAAATGCACATCAATACATTGAGGTAACAGTTAAAGAGCATAAAGAGAATTTGTTTTCATCAGGTCAACACAAAAAGAGCATAAAGAGAATTTGTTGTCATCAAGTCAACACAAAGTCACACACCAGTAGGCACGCTAAGGTAAAAACATTCTTCTTAGAGACTTTGCCCACATTTTCTGCCTTCCAACTGCCATCTCTTTGACTGACTGAAAATGGATGCAGTTTGTAAACTACACTTTGAAGATGGTAATGACATGAAACAAGTGTTTCACAGCTACCAAGGAAGTATGACAGAAATAAGGGCTGACCATGCGTCCTATCTAAGTCATTCAGTAGTTGGTAGTTAACAGACTGAAGGACTTCATCAAGCCTTTTCTTGAAGAAAGTCAGGGTATCAGTTTCAGGTAACAGCATGACTAAATTGCTTGTTACATACCCCCACAGCCATTTGGTTAAAGAAGTGCCTTCTGTTCTCACTGCAATACTCACTGACTAGCCCACTAAATTAAAAATTTTAATAAATGGCATTTTATGTTATAAAGCGCATTATCATGTAAAACACAATCCTTAAGCACAATGGATAATATCAGAATAGTAACACCATTATTATTTTACCTGTTTAACAGACCTGATGTGAGCCTTAAAATTCAGTAATGACTGTAATTTGCTCTTAATCTTTTGTGTCTTAAGATTTTTACATAAACTACAGTAGGTATTACAATATTTCACCTGTTCAAGTTCACTCAGTCTGTGACTTGGTAAATCAGCACACTTGCGTCACAGATCTCCTTACCAACATGCCTGGCTCACAAGTAGGGCTTTACTGCTGTGGTACTGGCAGTCATCTCAGTCTATCTCTGAGACACCAGACGTTTTTCAGAATCTTAAAATGCTAACTGAAATAAAGGTATGTCAAAGTGAAATGTGTTCATAAGTGCTGGGCAACAATCAGCAAAGTTAACCTTTTGTTAAAAAAGCAAATGCTACATGATAATGAGAACATGAAATGCAGTATATACAGTTGGAAACATATGTAAGGCTAATATTAAAATGACATAAACAGGATGGTTGAATTATTTAATATCTCAAAAAAGCGCCAAATCAAAGCAGACCTACAAAACACATTGAAAATATTTTCATGTAAGTCATTCAACAAACTGATAAACAAAATATTACGTATGCACTTAATATATACCTACAAAATATAATTTCTATTGCACCTACTGTAAAACGTAAACGAAGATCTTCAGATGTTTAAATGTTTTGTATAGGATTTTAACGAGTACTGTATCGTCTAAATATCTACATTTACTTTTAATAATGTTATACCATGTTATTCGTTTAAAACTTGCAGTCTGTTGCAAAAACTGATATTCTGTAACCAGTACATCAGTTTTTGCAAAATACAGTTATCTGCTGTATGTTTTATGCTTTCCGGGTAAAAAATTGAAATTACGGCTTTTCTTTTAGAGCCAAAATGGCCTCCATTTTATAACGCTTAAATCCAAAATGTTTGGGGGAAGTTTAGTCCTTTTAGTTTACCGTAGGCCTTGGTATCAATGGGTGGAGATTTGTGGTCATGTGAATGATTTCTGTCTTGTGAGTGCCTGAGAAGAACAAAAACAAAACAAGGTAGCAAAACACAATTGCGTGGATAGAAACTGGTAGGAGATGTCGAAGTATGTAGTTATTTTGTACGTATTGTTAATTTAAAATGTAATGTGTTTTAATTGGTTGGTACGGTAATAGCAGTTTTAATGATTGTGTAAGTGCTTCCTTTGCAAATGCTCCATAAATACATAAAATGCCAGTATTTATTCCTTAAGCAAATTAACTTTTTAAATTAACAAAATTGTAAGCATAATGTGTAAATGAAACCGTCGGTGTCCTCGTTGTTTATAATTTTACTTTGACTTAAGGAGGTTTCGAAATGACGTGCTGTCAGAAACACATAATAAGGACTTCCGGTGTCTAAGTGTACAGTATGTTGTCAATAAATGAAATTGTCATCTAAAGCCAAAGTATGTCATGTTGTTTAAAGTTTTCTCTTCGGGTACGTTCCGGATAACAGGACTAAGATTGCTTTGTGTATTCCTTGTAGCGAGTACTGTATTGGCTGAATACTGTGCTTCGTTAGTCATAATCCAATAGATGTTTTTATAGATGCATGGGTATTGTACGTTATTAATTTATTATTTGAAACCTGTCTCGATTTAATTTATATTTCTTTGTTTCCTATGACTGTGTAAGCTGTAAATTAATTGCTGCTTACACAGTCAAATTGATTTGAATGATCTACAGTTTAATACGTGTTTTCAAGTATTGTTGTTGATCCATTTGCAGATGCCACAGTTATTCGTGTTTTGTTTTCCAGTAAACTGGGATCGAGTGACCATCTGAAGTATAAGTCCAGACATGTTACACTACTCCTTACAGGGGGGTGTTTCTTCTTCAAGTAAAACGGTTTGAGCAAAATACCAATAAGTAATGGCTGCCGAGAATTCTTCTTGAGCTTGGCCAAACCTAACGCAGTACTGGAAAAGCTTTGCCTCACTGCAGCTCAATCATAGCAAACACTGCACCTTTTCTAACATGTGAGAATGACTGAACACACTGCAGGGTAAGAATGCATGTGTCCAGTGAGACCTGGATGATGAACCAAGATCCCGTCTGTGAAGCTAAGTGAAATCTGAGGAAGCAGATCGACAGCTGTCATGAGCCTACAACTGCAGACATGGCTGAAGCTGTGAGACCAAAGAAATCCAAAGTGAAGCAGGCTGGGAAATCTCAGGTAACAAAGCATTCGAAAGTACCAGCATTGTGCTTTGCATCCTTGTGAAACCCTTTCAATTTGAGGATTTAGATTTTTATTCCAAGAAAAAAAAAGATTTAAAATGATTTTATAATCAAAAACTGCATTTAAAATGGAAGATAAAACTGCTTGACTGCAGAATTTTATCTAAAATTTATTATTAATTTCATAATATGTTGTAGTGCAGAAAAGCATATTAAACATTTCAGAGAAAACAGAAGAGAAGTTGAATGAATAGCAAATATTAGAGGGAGCTGCAGGCTGCTATTAATTGTAACAAGTTGGAGTTGTATATATAGGTGTAATCTCTTCTGTTGATATTCTTTTGATTTTTGTTTTGCCTGCAGTGATACAGGATGTTTACAGTACATATATCCATTCTGTCCTAAGCTTTCTATAAATGTTTTAATTTCATAGCCCACCTTTGCCAGTGCATGTTGATTTGGATGATACAAACCATGTTCATGATGTCATTGATTTTCCAATTGACACACTTGAGCCTTTTGGAATTTCGCATATCTACACTTGGACTTCAATCTGTAATATCTTCATACATTTAGAAGCACGAGCACCAAAAGAACAGATAAAAAAAGTTAACATGTTTTCAGATGAAAAACAATGTTGGTTTACTTTCACCCTCCATTAGCTAATTTTGCAGAATCCTGAAATGAAAGAATGAATGAAAGAGATATGTTACTCTAAATTCATTTCAGTGTCTTTGTATAGATCCAAAAGCCAAACATATACAAGTCAAAACCTTATTAATTCTTCCTGCTTTGATTGTCAGTCTCTGTGTGGCTCTATGATCCAGGCATTGCAGGTTCTTTGACCCCGAGTCATGAGTCATGATGAGAGTTCCCCAAGTGGCAGTGCACAATTGACTGAATACCACCCAGGAGGCAGGTTTAGTTGGCCAAGGGTTTTGCAGCTCTTGGTAAACCAGTGACACTTGTGGCTTCTGTAGGCTTGCAGTGCTGTCGGTAAAGAATAGACCTTTCTTTCTCTTTATGATTCTTTTGGAGGAAAAGCTCTGTAAGTGCAGTCATTTATTATGTCTTAAAAGATGAATAACTTGAAGATGGACAGATTGGAGAAGACTGTCTCTACTTCCTCATTCGCTCTGTGTTGTTCTGGGGCTTGCAGCTGTGAGCCAACACATGAAAAACCAAATTGGGTGGCTGTAAAACAAAATACTATTTGAGCAAGATGCAGTAAAAAAAAAAACCTTATACACAAATACTGGTATGTGTGTTTTCCAGACATGAAATAATTAGCAGTGTTAAGAAAAAACTGATAGGCAAAAATGTCTTCTTGCTGAATTTTATAATCACCTGTGCCTTTTGCGCATCTGTGTCAAAGAAACCTAAATCTTTTCTTAGAATTGTCATTTATTTATTTAATAAAAAATAAAATCTGTTATACCTTTTCTTCATTTCCTAGGAAAAAAAGCAAAAGCCAAGTGAAGTCTTGAAAAATGTGGGAAAAGCTGGCGCCCCGGACAGCCAGGAATCCTTTCCTGTTCCTCTGAACAAAGCTTTGCAGCATAGGAACAAAGATGACCTTCAGCCGACCCATGAGTTCACCGACATCCCTCTGAGCGACGCAGCCGAGGGGCAAGTGAAAGGGGAGGATGGTGTTCCATGCGCAGTGCCGTCGTTGTTGAGCCCAGATACCAGAAAAAAAGAGAATGAGGGAAGGGAGGCAGGGAACAGCTGTGAAGGTGCTGGAAGAGCTGACACCACAGGCCAGGAAAATGCTGATGAGGAAGGACAGGTTGTCCACGATGAGAAGGACCAGAGAGAGGAAGATTTCTGCAATGATGACACTCAAAAGCATCAAGTCCTGAGAACATGGACTAAAGACCGTAATTCCGAACTATTGGACATAGATGCCCAGCCTTGCCAAGCTGGAAGAGGTCAGGAAGCCAGCAGTGCAATGGTTTCCTCCATGTGTCCGGCTTCATTAGAGCCTGAGTTATTGGCCATGGAGGACCAGTGTTCTGGCACCGTGGAGGTTTCACTGATGCAGAGCTCCACAATCACTACATCAGCCGGCAGAACAGAACAGAGAGCTCCAGCTGTGCTTCCTCTGGGAGAGCAGGAATCCCCTCCTAGTCTGATGCCGGTGGATTTGGTAAAGCCCGAGAAGAGCCAGCAGAGGCTATACCCCGAGTTGCCTCAGCTGTGCCCCGCTGTACAGCCCTTCACCAAGGAGCAGTTGAGGCTGTGGGAGCCTGGCTCCTGGCTGGAGAACGTGGAGCTGCACGCAGCCGAGTTTGAGAGCTTGGCTCACCAGGAGGGCCACGAGCTCCATGAGCTGCTGATGCACTACTGGAGGTGTCGCAAGCAACTCACTCAGGCCCAGACAGAGCTGCAGGCTGCTAATTCAGACTACAAGAGCACCCAGAACCGCCTGTGGCAATTCAAGGATGAACAGCTCACACTGCAGGTGAGTACTAGACTGCGGCCTGGCTGTCTGTTACACAGATGGAGTAAGAAAAAATGTTCTGACACACACTGTTTACTGGGGTCCAGTAATGGATTTCAATGTGATGTCCATTTATCATTTTTTGGTTTTAACCATATTTACAGAGATCATTAATAGTACCATATATCATGTAGTAGTGTCGTTTTCTTGCCCTTTGTTTATTTAGGTTTCATATTATAAGAGGTGACTTACTTCAAGAATTCTGACGGAGTTTTCTCTGTAAATGTTTGCATTGCATTATTTTACCAAAATGTGAATGTTTTTTTTTCCATAAGTTTTTACCATTTAGTGCTTAGGTTTATAAGTTGTACATTTGTCAACAGGCAGCACTTGACAGTACTTAATGACTAAAACTAAAATTGTGGTGCAGGAGGTGATAATGAGGTATGCCAACAAAGGTTAAAACTGCATCTTAATTTACAAGAGCCGGAAAATTAACATTCATTTTCAGGGGTGTTATTTGCAGAAGTTTATGGGGACAGCCCTCATCCACTCCTTTTAAATTCAAGAAGTACTACTCTGTGAATTGTGCCGTGCAAATCTTAATGTCAGAAGTCTGTTGCCTGACAAATCGATAGAGCTCTGGAAGATTATAGGCTGCAAGCTATTTCTCTTGGCACTCAGTCTTTCCCAACTCTTTCCACAAAAGGAGAAGTTGTTCTATATGATGGAAGATATCAGTCAACCTTCGGCCTCAAAGATTGTTTTTGTTTACAGAAGGGGAGGGAGCACCAGCAACAATGTCTTTCTGTCTGACAGTAATAAGAACTCATGAACAGTTTATAAATCAGAGGGGGGGCACTTCATCCATCTAGCTCATTTGGCTTTTGATTACCTAACTGATCCAAGGATTAGGCTAGTCGTTTCTTGAAGGAAGCCAGTGTATCCGCTTCAAGGACATGGATGGGCCTTGTTCCATACTCCCACAACCCTTTTTGTACAGACTTGCTTCCTGTCCTTGGTTAGCATTAAGATTACAAAGCCATAACAAAAACCTTAACTTCTTCACGTACATTGAGTGCTTCAGCTGAAATTTAACAGCAGGCTATGCTCGCATGCAAAAATACATTTTTAAGGTGTGAATAATTTCTTTTATCCAAATTAATACCCCTTTATACAGCTGGGCATTTTTACAGAAGGAAACTATCTGAGGAAAGTCCCTTATTCAGTGGTAAAACTGCAAGCAGATTAGAACTGTGAAATTGCTTCATTTAGGTTATTTGTTTGAATGTCATCTAAAGGTGGCCACAAAATGGGTCATCTAGGCAACATAATTGAGGGTCTTGGCTAGAATATACATTTACAAAAATAGAATAAAGTTTTGGGTCTTAAAAGAGCTTAAGTATGTTGTTAACATTACATGCTTATTTGTTGATTATGTCACAACCAGTTAAATTGTCATAACTTTCTTTTGCATGATCTTTAATAATAATATTGACATTTAGATTGAGTCATTCTAACCATTCTTTTTACTAAAGTAACATCTCTAGTAGGGGTTACTCTAACTTTTTTAGACCACATAATGTGAGCATAATTCACAATCACACTGATGTCAAACTTTGGCATGATTCAGTATGCTGCTAAATTTCTAATTGGCTAAAATTCAGTAGCCCTTGAGCCAGATGGTTTTCACTGTGGTGTTTTGCAGCTAAATACTGTATTTACAAAGGCAGAAAAAAAATTGCCAGGTCCAAGGATAAATCAACACTTATTTGCTGATGCATACTTTTGTGATATGTCTTCTCAAAGTTGACAAAAAAAACTTTCTTAGTTGGAAGTTATGTAGAAGTTTTAGCCAAAAGTCTTTCAAAATGATTTGGCATCAACACTGGGTGAGGCTTTGATGAAATGTACCTCATTAAAAAGAGGCCATTTAGGACTAAAATATGCATTGTAACCATTCGTTCTGAAGTCATTTGTGTAAAATTTAATACTAACAATTGGAGGCTGACGATTTTCGGGCTTGATTTTATTGGCAGAAACTTTTGTTGGAGAGTTGCAATCCCTTTCAAGGTGAGACAGGAAGAGTTTCCTCCAATCTTGAAGTATTAGCGACTTTATTATCCCACATTTTCATGCTGTTGTTCTTAAAAACCCATTTCAAGAGAGATCTTTTAAGTGATTAAGTGATTAAAGAGAAATAAGAATTTCTAGCACTTATCCAAAGAAATAAATGAGTATATATTTATGAAAAACTGACTGCTGTGGAATAAAAAGATTAAGGAGTTTCTCATTTAATCATTTAAGAATAATACCATATACATTTTAACAATTGTCAGACATATGCCATATTTCTAGTGATCCTGCAGTTGGTGCATCCTCTCAGTAAAGAGATGCTTAGGATGTAAAACAAAGCCAGCTCTTTATCCCAAGTTGATGTCACTGTTTGAATCCTGACACAAAACATTAACTCTAACATTAACTCTCACTGGCAGGGTTTGTGCGCGGACCAGACCAAGGTGTCCGGATTTCATCGCTTCCAGCAGGTGGTCTTGAATGAGCCAGTCCTGGGGGAGCTGCGCCGGCTGTTTGAGGCCAAGGCTGAGCTCCTCCACCAGACGGTGGCCCTGCACTCCTACACCACTGTGCTGTCACGGCTGCAGGTGGAGTCCTACCTGTATGGCCTGCTGAGCAGCAACCCCAGCACCAGGGCCGTGGCCGTGCAGGAGTGTACTGCAGGTAGGGGGCAAGCTGGATGGTGTGGAATGAGGCAGGATGGGGCAGAAAGAGGCTGGATGGGGCTGAATAGGATTGGATGGGGCAGAATAAAGCAGGATCATGTGGAATCGGGTAGAATGAAGCAGGATGGGGCTGAATAATAATTGCTATAATAATAATTGCTTACACTCATATAACGCTTTTCTGGACACTCTACTCAAAGTGCTTTACAGGTAATGGGGACTCCCCTCCACCACCACCAATGTGCAGCACCCACCTGGATGATGCAATGGCAGCCATAGTGCGCCAGAACGCTCACCACACACCACACATGAATGGGGCAGGATGGGGCAGAATAAAGCAGAATGGTGTAGAACTGGGCAGAAAGAGGCTGGATGGGGCAGAATGAAGTAGGATGGTATAGAATGGAGCGGAATGGGACTTGATGGTGCAGAATGAGGCAAGATGATGCGGAAGGAGGCAGAATGACTGGGTCTGCAGCAGGTAGCCTTTTGATCATGGTCTTATTTCCTTAAAAACCAGAATATAGTTATACATGGTGATGTCTACACTAGAGTCAAAAAGAACAGAATACTTAAGTGAAAACAAAACTGTACCGAGTAACTAGTGGTTATGATTTTTCCAGAATGTACTATTATTTAGAAAACAACAAATCAAATATATTTCCTGCCTGCACTCATCAGTTGTTCTCCTATCTGGGTTTCCCAGTTAAATAGCCCTGAAGCAAAATCATAAAAAATATGTGAATAGGTAATCTGAAAGAAAAATAGAATACCTATGATTGCATAAGTATTCAACCCCTTTGCTTTGAAAATCTAAATTGTTTTAGGTGCACTACATTATCTTACAGAGCAATGCAATTATTTGAGTGGCCTCTGTGTGCAAAAATACTAATTCTCATGATTTCAGAATAAAACCACCTGTCTGTGTGGATTCTTGCTCTAGTTGTGAATTTTGAGCAGGTTCAACCATGAAGATTAAGGGGCTTTCAAAGCAAATGAGGGATGAAGTCCCTGAAAAGCAGAGATTAGGGGTATATTAATAATACTTAATATTCAGATTTGTATTGACAGTTTAAGGTGTGATGCCCAGCTCCAGTTCTCAAGGGCCACTGTCCAGTGGGCATCATAGCTCTCTTTAAATCTTCAGCTTCTTAAGAACAAGGAAAAGCTTCAGTTTGTTAAGCTTTTTAATTGTGCCAATAATGAGTGTATTTAGGTAAGTAAGGGTTCAGGTCAAGGAAAACCAGAATCCTTGTGGCCCTTCAGGACAGGTGCTGTGGTTTAAGTTATAGGTATAGAACTGTGTACATGACTCTTTACCCTCTTGATTGTCTCTGTGTTGTCTGTCCTTGTTAGTTGTTGAAGTTCACTATGTTTTGTAGTCAGCTGGTTTTGTGTAATTTCTATCCTTGTTTCCATCAGATTCCCCTGATCTAGTGGCTCAGCCCTCCTCTTTGCAGCCTCTGAAGGAGAGCATCAGTGTCCTCTTCAGCTTCACTCGCCGGGTCATTGATGATGCTCAGTTTCAAGGAGACATCCACCTCTGGCTGCAGAAACTGGTAGAACACAGCTTTTACCTTTGCTAGAATCCCACATGTGATTCATCCCACAGGATTCTCTGCTCGTACATCAGAACCATAAATTTCATAAATACATAACCCGAAATGAAAACCTAAGCCTGAATCTAAAATTTATTATGATCTCACACCTATTCCAAATGGAAACTCTAGGCAGACTGGGACAAACCCAGCCCTTAACTGTGGCAGTCCTCCTGTGCACATAACTCCATAACGACTCCAGGTACGTGCAGAAGGCCTTATTCCAAGCTTTTTGTAAGGCAACAAGGCAATGTTCAAAAACCCCAGCCTCCACTAGCACCATGAGATAATCTCTCCTAGGTTTAAACCTGTTTATTTAGATTTAAATCTCACCCCGTGTACTTCCCTGAGTAGGAAGGCAAGCATGGCTGGGGTTCATTAGATTGGGGCAGTAGTGGCAGTGATGCCCAGATTCTTCAAAGCTGCCGCACCTATGTACAGTAGGTCCCTTCTGGGATATTTCAGCCAGTGGCCAGTGGGGTTACTGTATCATTCACACACAAGTGTCTGGGGTTGACATCAGGTCAGTGTGGGGAAGCACAGACAGTCCCTCCTGATATATTGCTCGTCAGATTGGGTCATCACTCTTACCCAGGGTGGTCCCAAAGATTTGAGTACACAAAAAAACTTCACAGTCACATCAAAGTAGTAGGTATGGGAGGCTTTATTCCAGGAATTTTTCAAGATTTACAATAGAAATGTTAAAAAAGCCACTAGAACCATTTGCAACCTTTATACATCAAATTAACCCAGTAATTACACCCGTGTGAGAATACGCATTTATACAGCCAACACCAGTAATCTAACAGTTGACCCCAAGAGTGGTTATTTACAACAGATAGATCCCCTTTAGCAGCCTCTAGTGGCAGATGGACTGCTAAACAGGCCGAGCCCTGTTTGCCATGCACTGTCTTAATCTAAACACCATCTCAGACACATCAAATGAAGCCTTTATCACAAACTTTTCTCCAATCCTTAATTATTTTAACCTTTATTTTAAATTTAGCACTGTCCCACAGTTCTATCCTGAGCCCAGACATCAAATCTAAAACTAATATGATGGCACCCCAAAGACTACCTTATCCTAACTCTAAACCCAGATTACATTTAATGTAAGCCTATTCATCTACCTGACTCATATCCAAAGTATTGCCATACAAAAAGTAACCCATAGCACTGTCAATAGTAATGTTAATTTATCCCAATATCTGTCCAAAGCCTTAAACCTAACCATAACCCTTGTCCAAAGTAACCATATACTTAACCCAAGACCGCTCATCTAGTTCTACCAATTACTTTCTTCCTAAAAATTACATTCTTAACTTATCCTTAACACAGTGTAACCTTACAATCTTTAAACTAGGACTTATAAGTGCCACCGCTAATGTTAAGATCAGTAGCCTAAAACCTAACCATCACCCCTATCTCTAATCAAGATGTCTAAGTTTAAACAAAACTGTATTTCATACTGTATGTGGGTAGAGGCTTTTTTAAAATCTGTTACTTCCCAGAACTAAGGGAGTTTTTTTGTGATTCAGGTGGCTGTCCTGCACAAGGTGGGCTCTGCTGGTGACCACCTGTACCTGCTCTGCCACCTCCTGAGCTGCCCCGCTGGGGTGGGCAAGTGGGCAGTACCTTTTCTGCAGGTAAGGGCCTCCCTTCTGATCGGGCTCAGCTCAGATCTGCAGCATGTTTTCTCTCCATTTTATATTGCCAAGCAATATTAATCTACTGGTCTTGATAGATGCAAAGTAAGATACTGTATAAAGGCAAAAAATATTATTAAAATAAAGGATGAATTGGCTCATAAATAGTGAATTTAAGATGTTAACCTGTGATCAGATTTATACACATCAGAAGGATGGAAAAACCCAACAGTATAATTATTGCTTATTTTTTTAAATAAAAAAAACAGTCAGGAGATCTGGGTTTCTTAGTGTTATTTACAGGTTTAATTCTGTGAGAAGGATGAACCATTAGTGATAAAATCTTAATTTCCAAAAC